>NW_027515542.1:0-76349 GCF_048772815.1 Callospermophilus lateralis
TACTGGTAACGAACGCTTCATCCTAGAAGAGTGAAAATTGGGCAGCTAAGTGGACTTAGTGAACTGATCATTACCACAGAGATCATCAAGGTCGGATGAAATAAAATTTGCCGAGTATTCAGAAAACCAGTAGTATTTTGGAAGCTTGGAACACCTTTCCAATGAATGTGTTTTACGCAGTCTTTCCTTGTGGCTATTTCAAGAGGAAACAAACCACAAAGACAGAACTTAGAACTACTGTATTTTGTCAAGTTTCAAAGAGCTAGCACAACCGTGTTTGATTTAGACTTAAAAAACACCATCTATCTGTATAGGAGGAAATAGAGTGAAACCTAAAAATTCAAACTTTTACTGGTAACGAACGCTTCATCCTAGAAGAGTGAAAATTGGGCAGCTAAGTGGACTTAGTGAACTGATCATCACCACAGAGATCATCAAGGTCGGATGAAAAAAAATTTGCCGATTATTCAGAAAACCAGTAGTATTTTGGAAGCGTCTAACACCTTTCCAATGAATGTGTTTTACGCAGTCTTTGCTTGTGGCTATTTCAAGAGGAAACAAACCACAAAGACAAACTTAGAACAACTTTATTTTGTCAAGTTTCAGGGAGCTAGCACAAACCGTGTTTGATTTAGACTTAAAAAACACATCTATCTGTATAGGAGGATATAGAGTGAAATCTAAAAATTCAAACTGTTACTGATAACGAACGCTTCATCCTAGAAGAGTGAAATTTGGGAGCTAAGTGGACTTAGTGAACTGATCAGTTTCAAGGAGCTATCACAAACCGTGTTTGATTTAGACTTAAAAACACATCTATCTGTATAGGAGGAAATAGAGTGAAACCTAAAATTCAAACTGTTACTGGTAACGAACGCTTCATCCTAGAAGAGTGAAAATTGGGCAGCTAAGTGGACTTAGTGAACTGATCATTACCACAGAGATCATCAAGGTCGGATGAAAAAAAATTTGCCGAGTATTCAGAAAACCAGTAGTATTTTGGAAGCGTGGAACACCTTTCCAATGAATGTGTTTTACGCAGTCTTTGCTTGTGGCTATTTCAAGAGGAAACAAACCACAAAGACAGAACTTAGAACAACTTTATTTTGTCAAGTTTCAAGGAGCTAGCAAAAACCGTGTTTGATTTAGACTTAAAAACACATCTATCTGTATAGGAGGAAATAGAGTGAAACCTAGAAATTCAAACTGTTACTGGTAACGAACGCTTCATCCTAGAAGAGTGAAAATTGGGCAGCTAAGTGGACTTAGTGAAGTGATCATTACCACAGAGATCATCAAGGTCGGATGAAAAAAAAATTTGCCGAGTATTCAGAAAACCAGTAGTATTTTGGAAGCTTGGACACCTTTCCAATGAATGTGTTTTACGCAGTCTTTGCTTGTGGCTATTTCAAGAGGAAACACACCACAAAGACAGAACTTAGAACAACTTTATTTTGTCAAGTTTCAAGGAGCTAGCACAAAACCGTGTTTGATATAGACTTCCAAACACATCTATCTATATAGGAGGAATAGAGTGAAACCTAAAAACTCAAACTGTTACTGGTAACGAACGCTTCATCCTAGAAGAGTGAAAATTGGGCAGCTAAGTGGACTTAGTGAACTGATCATTACCACAGAGATCATCAAGGTCGGATGAAAAAAAATTTGCCGAGTATTCAGAAAACCAGTAGTATTTTAGAAGCTTGGAACACCTTTCCAATGAATGTGTTTTACGCAGTCTTTGCTTTGTTGCTATTTCAAGAGGAAACAAACCACAAAGGCAGAACTTAGAACTACTTTATTTTTGTCAAGTTTCAAGGAGCTAGCACAAACCGTGTTTGATTTAGACTTAAAAAACACATCTATCTGTTTAGGAGGAAATAGAGTGAAACCTAAAAATTCAAACTGTTACTGGTAACGAACGCTTCATCCTAGAAGAGTGAAAATTGGGCAGCTAAGTGGACTTAGTGAATTGATCATTACCACAGAGATCATCAAGGTTGGATGAAAAAAAATTTGCCGAGTATTTAGAAAACCAGTAGTATTTTGGAAGCTTGGAACACCTTTCCAATGAATGTGTTTTACGCAGTCTTTGCTTGTGGCTATTTCAAGAGGAAACAAACCACAAAGACAGAACTTAGAACAACTTTATTTTGTCAAGTTTCAAGGAGCAAGCACAAACCGTGTTTGATTTAGACTTCCGAACACCTCTATCTATATAGGAGGAAATAGAGTGAAACCTAAAACTCAAACTGTTACTGGTAACGAACGCTTCATCCTAGAAGAGTGAATATTGGGCAGCTAAGTGGACAAAGTGAACTGATCATTACCACAGAGATCATGAAGGTCGGATGAAAAAAAATTTGCCGAGTATTCAGAAAACCAGTAGTTTTTTGGAAGCTTGGCACACCTTTCCAATGAAGGTGTTTTATGCAGTCTTTGCTTGTGGCTATTTCAAGAGGAAATAAACCACAAAGACAGAACTTAGAACTACTTTATTTTTTCAAGATTCAAGGAGCTGGCACACACCGTGTTTGATTTAGACTTAAAAAACAATCTATCTGTATAGGAGGAAATAGAGTGAAACCTAAAAATTCAAACTGTTACTGGTAACGAACGCTTAATCCTAGAAGAGTGAAATTGGCAGCTAAGTGGACTTAGTGAACTGATCATTACCACAGAGATCATCAAGGTCGGATGAAATAAAATTTGCCGAGTATTCAGAAAACCAGTAGTATTTTGGAAGCTTGGAACACCTTTCCAATGAATGTGTTTTACGCAGTCTTTCCTTGTGGCTATTTCAAGAGGAAACAAACCACAAAGACAGAACTTAGAACTACTTTATTTTGTCAAGTTTCAAGGAGCTAGCACAAACCGTGTTTGATTTAGACTTAAAAAACACATCTATCTGTATAGGAGGAAATAGAGTGAAACCTAAAAATTCAAACTTTTACTGGTAACGAACGCTTCATCCTAGAAGAGTGAAAATTGGGCAGCTAAGTGGACTTAGTGAACTGATCATTACCACAGAGATCATCAAGGTCGGATGAAAAAAAATTTGCCGATTATTCAGAAAACCAGTAGTATTTTGGAAGCTTGGAACACCTTTCCAATGAATGTGTTTTACACAGTCTTTGCTTGTGGCTATTTCAAGAGGAAACACACCACAAAGACAGAACTTAGAACAACTTTATTTTGTCAAGTTTCAAGGAGCTAGCACAAACCGTGTTTGATTTAGACTTAAAAAACACATCTATCTGTATAGGAGGATATAGAGTGAAATCTAAAAATTCAAACTGTTACTGATAACGAACGCTTCATCCTAGAAGAGTGAAATTTCGGCAGCTAAGTGGACTTAGTGAACTGATCAGTTTCAAGGAGCTATCACAAACCGTGTTTGATTTAGACTTAAGAAACACATCTATCTGTATAGGAGGAAATAGAGTGAAACCTAAAAATTCAAACTGTTACTGGTAACGAACGCTTCATCCTAGAAGAGTGAAAATTGGGCAGCTAAGTGGACTTAGTGAACTGATCATTACCACAGAGATCATCAAGGTCGGATGAAAAAAAATTTGCCGAGTATTCAGAAAACCAGTAGTATTTTGGAAGCTTGGAACACCTTTCCAATGAATGTGTTTTACGCAGTCTTTGCTTGTGGCTATTTCAAGAGGAAACAAACCACAAAGACAGAACTTAGAACAACTTTATTTTGTCAAGTTTCAAGGAGCTAGCAAAAACCGTGTTTGATTTAGACTTAAAAAACACATCTATCTGTATAGGAGGAAATAGAGTGAAACCTAGAAATTCAAACTGTTACTGGTAAAGAACGCTTCATCCTAGAAGAGTGAAAATTGGGCAGCTAAGTGGACTTTGTGAAGTGATCATTACCACAGAGATCATCAAGGTCGGATGAAAAAAAATTTGCCGAGTATTCAGAAAACCAGTAGTATTTTGGAAGCTTGGAACACCTTTCCAATGAATGTGTTTTACACAGTCTTTGCTTGTGGCTATTTCAAGAGGAAACACACCACAAAGACAGAACTTAGAACAACTTTATTTTGTCAAGTTTCAAGGAGCTAGCACAAACCGTGTTTGATATAGACTTCCAAACACATCTATCTATATAGGAGGAAATAGAGTGAAACCTAAAAACTCAAACTGTTACTGGTAACGAACGCTTCATCCTAGAAGAGTGAATATTGGGCAGCTAAGTGGACTTAGTGAACTGATCATTACCACAGAGATCATCAAGGTCGGATGAAAAAAAATTTGCCGAGTATTCAGAAAACCAGTAGTATTTTAGAAGCTTGGAACACCTTTCCAATGAATGTGTTTTACGCAGTCTTTGCTTGTGGCTATTTCAAGAGGAAACAAACCACAAAGGCAGAACTTAGAACTACTTTATTTTGTCAAGTTTCAAGGAGCTAGCACAAACCGTGTTTGATTTAGACTTAAAAAACACATCTATCTGTTTAGGAGGAAATAGAGTGAAACCTAAAAATTCAAACTGTTACTGGTAACGAACGCTTCATCCTAGAAGAGTGAAAATTGGGCAGCTAAGTGGACTTAGTGAACTGATCATTACCACAGAGATCATCAAGGTCAGATGAAAAAAAAATTGCCGAGTATTCAGAAAACCAGTAGTATTTTGCAAGCTTGGAACACCTTTCCAATGAATGTGTTTTACGCAGTCTTTGCTTGTGGCTATTTCAAGAGGAAACAAACCACAAAGACAGAACTTAGAACTACTTTATTTTGTCAAGTTTCAAGGAGCTAGCACAAACCGTGTTTGATTTAGACTTAAAAAACACATCTATCTGTATAGGAGGATATAGAGTGAAATCTAAAAATTCAAACTGTTACTGGTAACGAACGCTTCATCCTAGAAGAGTGAAAATTGGGCAACTAAGTGGACTTAGTGAACTGATCATTACCACAGAGATCATCAAGGTCGGATGAAAAAAAATTTGCCGAGTATTCAGAAAACCAGTAGTATTTTAGAAGCTTGGAACACCTTTCCAATGAATGTGTTTTACGCAGTCTTTGCTTGTGGCTATTTCAAGAGGAAACAAACCACAAAGGCAGAACTTAGAACTACTTTATTTTGTCAAGTTTCAAGGAGCTAGCACAAACCGTGTTTGATTTAGACTTAAAAAACACATCTATCTGTTTAGGAGGAAATAGAGTGAAACCTAAAAATTCAAACTGTTACTGGTAACGAACGCTTCATCCTAGAAGAGTGAAAATTGGGCAGCTAAGTGGACTTAGTGAATTGATCATTACCACAGAGATCATCAAGGTTGGATGAAAAAAAATTTGCCGAGTATTTAGAAAACCAGTAGTATTTTGGAAGCTTGGAACACCTTTCCAATGAATGTGTTTTACGCAGTCTTTGCTTGTGGCTATTTCAAGAGGAAACAAACCACAAAGACAGAACTTAGAACAACTTTATTTTGTCAAGTTTCAAGGAGCAAGCACAAACCGTGTTTGATTTAGACTTCCGAACACATCTATCTATATAGGAGGAAATAGAGTGAAACCTAAAAACTCAAACTGTTACTGGTAACGAACGCTTCATCCTAGAAGAGTGAATATTGGGCAGCTAAGTGGACAAAGTGAACTGATCATTACAACAGAGATCATGAAGGTCGGATGAAAAAAAATTTGCCGAGTATTCAGAAAACCAGTAGTTTTTTGGAAGCTTGGCACACCTTTCCAATGAAGGTGTTTTATGCAGTCTTTGCTTGTGGCTATTTCAAGAGGAAATAAACCACAAAGACAGAACTTAGAACTACTTTATTTTTTCAAGATTCAAGGAGCTGGCACACACCGTGTTTGATTTAGACTTAAAAAACACATCTATCTGTATAGGAGGAAATAGAGTGAAACCTAAAAATTCAAACTGTTACTGGTAACGAACGCTTCATCCAAGAAGAGTGAAAATTGGGCAGCTAAGTGGACTTAGTGAACTGATCATTACCACAGAGATCATCAAGTTCGGATGAAATAAAATTTGCCGAGTATTCAGAAAACCAGTAGTATTTTGGAAGCTTGGAACACCTTTCCAATGAATGTGTTTTACACAGTCTTTCCTTGTGGCTATTTCAAGAGGAAACAAACCACAAAGACAGAACTTAGAACTACTTTATTTTGTCAAGTTTCAAGGAGCTAGCACAAACCGTGTTTGATTTAGACTTAAAAAACACATCTATCTGTATAGGAGGAAATAGAGTGAAACCTAAAAATTCAAACTTTTACTGGTAACGAACGCTTCATCCTAGAAGAGTGAAAATTGGGCAGCTAAGTGGACTTAGTGAACTGATCATTACCACAGAGATCATCAAGGTCGGATGAAAAAAAATTTGCCGATTATTCAGAAAACCAGTAGTATTATGGAAGCGTGGAACACCTTTCCAATGAATGTGTTTTACGCAGTCTTTGCTTGTGGCTATTTCAAGAGGAAACAAACCACAAAGACAGAACTTAGAACAACTTTATTTTGTCAAGTTTCAAGGAGCTAGCACAAACCGTGTTTGATTTAGACTTAAAAAACACATCTATCTGTATAGGAGGATATAGAGTGAAATCTAAAATTTCAAACTGTTACTGATAACGAACGCTTCATCCTAGAAGAGTGAAATTTCGGCAGCTAAGTGGACTTAGTGAACTGATCAGTTTCAAGGAGCTATCACAAACCGTGTTTGATTTAGACTTAAGAAACACATCTATCTGTATAGGAGGAAATAGAGTGAAGCCTAAAAATTCAAACTGTTACTGGTAACGAACGCTTCATCCTAGAAGAGTGAAAATTGGGCAGCTAAGTGGACTTAGTGAACTGATCATTACCACAGAGATCATCAAGGTCGGATAAAAAAAAATTTGCCGAGTATTCAGAAAACCAGTAGTATTTTGGAAGCTTGGAACACCTTTCCAATGAATGTGTTTTACGCAGTCTTTGCTTGTGGCTATTTCAAGAGGAAACAAACCACAAAGACAGAACTTAGAACAACTTTATTTTGTCATTTTTCAAGGAGCTAGCAAAAACCGTGTTTGATTTAGACTTAAAAAACACATCTATCTGTATAGGAGGAAATAGAGTGAAACCTAGAAATTCAAACTGTTACTGGTAAAGAACGCTTCATCCTAGAAGAGTGAAAATTGGGCAGCTAAGTGGACTTTGTGAAGTGATCATTACCACAGAGATCATCAAGGTCGGATGAAAAAAAATTTGCCGAGTATTCAGAAAACCAGTAGTATTTTGGAAGCTTGGAACACCTTTCCAATGAATGTGTTTTACACAGTCTTTGCTTGTGGCTATTTCAAGAGGAAACACACCACAAAGACAGAACTTAGAACAACTTTATTTTGTCAAGTTTCAAGGAGCTAGCACAAACCGTGTTTGATATAGACTTCCAAACACATCTATCTATATAGGAGGAAATAGAGTGAAACCTAAAAACTCAAACTGTTACTGGTAACGAACGCTTCATCCTAGAAGAGTGAAAATTGGGCAGCTAAGTGGACTTAGTGAACTGATCATTACCACAGAGATCATCAAGGTCGGATGAAAAAAATTTGCCGAGTATTCAGAAAACCAGTAGTTTTTTGGAACCTTGGCACACCTTTCCAATGAAGGTGTTTTACCGAGTCTTTGCTTGTGGCTATTTCAAGAGGAAACAAACCACAAAACAGAACTTACAACTACTTTATTTTATCTGGTTTCAAGGAGCTAGCACAAACCGTGTTTGATTTAGACTTAAAAAACACATCTATCTGTATTGAGGAAATAGAGTGAAACCTAAAAATTCAAACTGTTACTGGTAACGAAAGCTTCATCCTAGAAGAGTGAAAATTGGGCAGCTAAGTGGACTTAGTGAATTGATCATTACCACAGAGATCATCAAGGTTGGATGAAAAAAAATTTGCCGAGTATTTAGAAAACCAGTAGTATTTTGGAAGCTTGGAACACCTTTCCAATGAATGTGTTTTACGCAGTCTTTGCTTGTGGCTATTTCAAGAGGAAACAAACCACAAAGACAGAACTTAGAACAACTTTATTTTGTCAAGTTTCAAGGAGCAAGCACAAACCGTGTTTGATTTAGACTTCCGAACACATCTATCTATATAGGAGGAAATAGAGTGAAACCTAAAAACTCAAACTGTTACTTGTAACGAACGCTTCATCCTAGAAGAGTGAATATTGGGCAGCTAAGTGGACAAAGTGAACTGATCATTACCACAGAGATCATGAAGGTCGGATGAAAAAAAATTTGCCGAGTATTCAGAAAACCAGTAGTTTTTTGGAAGCTTGGCACACCTTTCCAATGAAGGTGTTTTATGCAGTCTTTGCTTGTGGCTATTTCAAGAGGAAATAAACCACAAAGACAGAACTTAGAACTACTTCATTTTTTCAAGATTCAAGGAGCTGGCACACACCGTGTTTGATTTAGACTTAAAAAACACATCTATCTGTATAGGAGGAAATAGAGTGAAACCTAAAAATTCAAACTGTTACTGGTAACGAACGCTTCATCCTAGAAGAGTGAAAATTGGGCAGCTAAGTGGACTTAGTGAACTGATCATTACCACAGAGATCATCAAGGTCGGATGAAATAAAATTTGCCGAGTATTCAGAAAACCAGTAGTATTTTGGAAGCTTGGAACACCTTTCCAATGAATGTGTTTTACGCAGTCTTTCCTTGTGGCTATTTCAAGAGGAAACAAACCACAAAGACAGAACTTAGAACTACTGTATTTTGTCAAGTTTCAAAGAGCTAGCACAAACCGTGTTTGATTTAGACTTAAAAAACACATCTATCTGTATAGGAGGAAATAGAGTGAAACCTAAAAATTCAAACTTTTACTGGTAACGAACGCTTCATCCTAGAAGAGTGAAAATTGGGCAGCTAAGTGGACTTAGTGAACTGATCATCACCACAGAGATCATCAAGGTCGGATGAAAAAAAATTTGCCGATTATTCAGAAAACCAGTAGTATTTTGGAAGCGTGGAACACCTTTCCAATGAATGTGTTTTACGCAGTCTTTGCTTGTGGCTATTTCAAGAGGAAACAAACCACAAAGACAGAACTTAGAACAACTTTATTTTGTCAAGTTTCAGGGAGCTAGCACAAACCGTGTTTGATTTAGACTTAAAAAACACATCTATCTGTATAGGAGGATATAGAGTGAAATCTAAAAATTCAAACTGTTACTGATAACGAACGCTTCATCCTAGAAGAGTGAAATTTGGGGAGCTAAGTGGACTTAGTGAACTGATCAGTTTCAAGGAGCTATCACAAACCGTGTTTGATTTAGACTTAAGAAACACATCTATCTGTATAGGAGGAAATAGAGTGAAACCTAAAAATTCAAACTGTTACTGGTAACGAACGCTTCATCCTAGAAGAGTGAAAATTGGGCAGCTAAGTGGACTTAGTGAACTGATCATTACCACAGAGATCATCAAGGTCGGATGAAAAAAAATTTGCCGAGTATTCAGAAAACCAGTAGTATTTTGGAAGCGTGGAACACCTTTCCAATGAATGTGTTTTACGCAGTCTTTGCTTGTGGCTATTTCAAGAGGAAACAAACCACAAAGACAGAACTTAGAACAACTTTATTTTGTCAAGTTTCAAGGAGCTAGCAAAAACCGTGTTTGATTTAGACTTAAAAAACACATCTATCTGTATAGGAGGAAATAGAGTGAAACCTAGAAATTCAAACTGTTACTGGTAACGAACGCTTCATCCTAGAAGAGTGAAAATTGGGCAGCTAAGTGGACTTAGTGAAGTGATCATTACCACAGAGATCATCAAGGTCGGATGAAAAAAAATTTGCCGAGTATTCAGAAAACCAGTAGTATTTTGGAAGCTTGGAACACCTTTCCAATGAATGTGTTTTACGCAGTCTTTGCTTGTGGCTATTTCAAGAGGAAACACACCACAAAGACAGAACTTAGAACAACTTTATTTTGTCAAGTTTCAAGGAGCTAGCACAAACCGTGTTTGATATAGACTTCCAAACACATCTATCTATATAGGAGGAAATAGAGTGAAACCTAAAAACTCAAACTGTTACTGGTAACGAACGCTTCATCCTAGAAGAGTGAAAATTGGGCAGCTAAGTGGACTTAGTGAACTGATCATTACCACAGAGATCATCAAGGTCGGATGAAAAAAAATTTGCCGAGTATTCAGAAAACCAGTAGTATTTTAGAAGCTTGGAACACCTTTCCAATGAATGTGTTTTACGCAGTCTTTGCTTGTGGCTATTTCAAGAGGAAACAAACCACAAAGGCAGAACTTAGAACTACTTTATTTTGTCAAGTTTCAAGGAGCTAGCACAAACCGTGTTTGATTTAGACTTAAAAAACACATCTATCTGTTTAGGAGGAAATAGAGTGAAACCTAAAAATTCAAACTGTTACTGGTAACGAACGCTTCATCCTAGAAGAGTGAAAATTGGGCAGCTAAGTGGACTTAGTGAATTGATCATTACCACAGAGATCATCAAGGTTGGATGAAAAAAAATTTGCCGAGTATTTAGAAAACCAGTAGTATTTTGGAAGCTTGGAACACCTTTCCAATGAATGTGTTTTACGCAGTCTTTGCTTGTGGCTATTTCAAGAGGAAACAAACCACAAAGACAGAACTTAGAACAACTTTATTTTGTCAAGTTTCAAGGAGCAAGCACAAACCGTGTTTGATTTAGACTTCCGAACACCTCTATCTATATAGGAGGAAATAGAGTGAAACCTAAAAACTCAAACTGTTACTGGTAACGAACGCTTCATCCTAGAAGAGTGAATATTGGGCAGCTAAGTGGACAAAGTGAACTGATCATTACCACAGAGATCATGAAGGTCGGATGAAAAAAAATTTGCCGAGTATTCAGAAAACCAGTAGTTTTTTGGAAGCTTGGCACACCTTTCCAATGAAGGTGTTTTATGCAGTCTTTGCTTGTGGCTATTTCAAGAGGAAATAAACCACAAAGACAGAACTTAGAACTACTTTATTTTTTCAAGATTCAAGGAGCTGGCACACACCGTGTTTGATTTAGACTTAAAAAACACATCTATCTGTATAGGAGGAAATAGAGTGAAACCTAAAAATTCAAACTGTTACTGGTAACGAACGCTTCATCCTAGAAGAGTGAAAATTGGGCAGCTAAGTGGACTTAGTGAACTGATCATTACCACAGAGATCATCAAGGTCGGATGAAATAAAATTTGCCGAGTATTCAGAAAACCAGTAGTATTTTGGAAGCTTGGAACACCTTTCCAATGAATGTGTTTTACGCAGTCTTTCCTTGTGGCTATTTCAAGAGGAAACAAACCACAAAGACAGAACTTAGAACTACTTTATTTTGTCAAGTTTCAAGGAGCTAGCACAAACCGTGTTTGATTTAGACTTAAAAAACACATCTATCTGTATAGGAGGAAATAGAGTGAAACCTAAAAATTCAAACTTTTACTGGTAACGAACGCTTCATCCTAGAAGAGTGAAAATTGGGCAGCTAAGTGGACTTAGTGAACTGATCATTACCACAGAGATCATCAAGGTCGGATGAAAAAAAATTTGCCGATTATTCAGAAAACCAGTAGTATTTTGGAAGCTTGGAACACCTTTCCAATGAATGTGTTTTACACAGTCTTTGCTTGTGGCTATTTCAAGAGGAAACACACCACAAAGACAGAACTTAGAACAACTTTATTTTGTCAAGTTTCAAGGAGCTAGCACAAACCGTGTTTGATTTAGACTTAAAAAACACATCTATCTGTATAGGAGGATATAGAGTGAAATCTAAAAATTCAAACTGTTACTGATAACGAACGCTTCATCCTAGAAGAGTGAAATTTCGGCAGCTAAGTGGACTTAGTGAACTGATCAGTTTCAAGGAGCTATCACAAACCGTGTTTGATTTAGACTTAAGAAACACATCTATCTGTATAGGAGGAAATAGAGTGAAACCTAAAAATTCAAACTGTTACTGGTAACGAACGCTTCATCCTAGAAGAGTGAAAATTGGGCAGCTAAGTGGACTTAGTGAACTGATCATTACCACAGAGATCATCAAGGTCGGATGAAAAAAAATTTGCCGAGTATTCAGAAAACCAGTAGTATTTTGGAAGCTTGGAACACCTTTCCAATGAATGTGTTTTACGCAGTCTTTGCTTGTGGCTATTTCAAGAGGAAACAAACCACAAAGACAGAACTTAGAACAACTTTATTTTGTCAAGTTTCAAGGAGCTAGCAAAAACCGTGTTTGATTTAGACTTAAAAAACACATCTATCTGTATAGGAGGAAATAGAGTGAAACCTAGAAATTCAAACTGTTACTGGTAAAGAACGCTTCATCCTAGAAGAGTGAAAATTGGGCAGCTAAGTGGACTTTGTGAAGTGATCATTACCACAGAGATCATCAAGGTCGGATGAAAAAAAATTTGCCGAGTATTCAGAAAACCAGTAGTATTTTGGAAGCTTGGAACACCTTTCCAATGAATGTGTTTTACACAGTCTTTGCTTGTGGCTATTTCAAGAGGAAACACACCACAAAGACAGAACTTAGAACAACTTTATTTTGTCAAGTTTCAAGGAGCTAGCACAAACCGTGTTTGATATAGACTTCCAAACACATCTATCTATATAGGAGGAAATAGAGTGAAACCTAAAAACTCAAACTGTTACTGGTAACGAACGCTTCATCCTAGAAGAGTGAATATTGGGCAGCTAAGTGGACTTAGTGAACTGATCATTACCACAGAGATCATCAAGGTCGGATGAAAAAAAATTTGCCGAGTATTCAGAAAACCAGTAGTATTTTAGAAGCTTGGAACACCTTTCCAATGAATGTGTTTTACGCAGTCTTTGCTTGTGGCTATTTCAAGAGGAAACAAACCACAAAGGCAGAACTTAGAACTACTTTATTTTGTCAAGTTTCAAGGAGCTAGCACAAACCGTGTTTGATTTAGACTTAAAAAACACATCTATCTGTTTAGGAGGAAATAGAGTGAAACCTAAAAATTCAAACTGTTACTGGTAACGAACGCTTCATCCTAGAAGAGTGAAAATTGGGCAGCTAAGTGGACTTAGTGAACTGATCATTACCACAGAGATCATCAAGGTCAGATGAAAAAAAAATTGCCGAGTATTCAGAAAACCAGTAGTATTTTGGAAGCTTGGAACACCTTTCCAATGAATGTGTTTTACGCAGTCTTTGCTTGTGGCTATTTCAAGAGGAAACAAACCACAAAGACAGAACTTAGAACTACTTTATTTTGTCAAGTTTCAAGGAGCTAGCACAAACCGTGTTTGATTTAGACTTAAAAAACACATCTATCTGTATAGGAGGATATAGAGTGAAATCTAAAAATTCAAACTGTTACTGGTAACGAACGCTTCATCCTAGAAGAGTGAAAATTGGGCAACTAAGTGGACTTAGTGAACTGATCATTACCACAGAGATCATCAAGGTCGGATGAAAAAAAATTTGCCGAGTATTCAGAAAACCAGTAGTATTTTAGAAGCTTGGAACACCTTTCCAATGAATGTGTTTTACGCAGTCTTTGCTTGTGGCTATTTCAAGAGGAAACAAACCACAAAGGCAGAACTTAGAACTACTTTATTTTGTCAAGTTTCAAGGAGCTAGCACAAACCGTGTTTGATTTAGACTTAAAAAACACATCTATCTGTTTAGGAGGAAATAGAGTGAAACCTAAAAATTCAAACTGTTACTGGTAACGAACGCTTCATCCTAGAAGAGTGAAAATTGGGCAGCTAAGTGGACTTAGTGAATTGATCATTACCACAGAGATCATCAAGGTTGGATGAAAAAAAATTTGCCGAGTATTTAGAAAACCAGTAGTATTTTGGAAGCTTGGAACACCTTTCCAATGAATGTGTTTTACGCAGTCTTTGCTTGTGGCTATTTCAAGAGGAAACAAACCACAAAGACAGAACTTAGAACAACTTTATTTTGTCAAGTTTCAAGGAGCAAGCACAAACCGTGTTTGATTTAGACTTCCGAACACATCTATCTATATAGGAGGAAATAGAGTGAAACCTAAAAACTCAAACTGTTACTGGTAACGAACGCTTCATCCTAGAAGAGTGAATATTGGGCAGCTAAGTGGACAAAGTGAACTGATCATTACAACAGAGATCATGAAGGTCGGATGAAAAAAAATTTGCCGAGTATTCAGAAAACCAGTAGTTTTTTGGAAGCTTGGCACACCTTTCCAATGAAGGTGTTTTATGCAGTCTTTGCTTGTGGCTATTTCAAGAGGAAATAAACCACAAAGACAGAACTTAGAACTACTTTATTTTTTCAAGATTCAAGGAGCTGGCACACACCGTGTTTGATTTAGACTTAAAAAACACATCTATCTGTATAGGAGGAAATAGAGTGAAACCTAAAAATTCAAACTGTTACTGGTAACGAACGCTTCATCCAAGAAGAGTGAAAATTGGGCAGCTAAGTGGACTTAGTGAACTGATCATTACCACAGAGATCATCAAGTTCGGATGAAATAAAATTTGCCGAGTATTCAGAAAACCAGTAGTATTTTGGAAGCTTGGAACACCTTTCCAATGAATGTGTTTTACACAGTTCTTTCCTTGTGGCTATTTTCAAGAGGAAACAAACCACAAAGACAGAACTTAGAACTACTTTATTTTGTCAAGTTTCAAGGAGCTAGCACAAACCGTGTTGATTTAGACTTAAAAAAACACATCTATCTGTATAGGAGGAAATAGAGTGAAACCTAAAAATTCAACTTTTACTGGTAACGAACGCTTCATCCTAGAAGAGTGAAAATTGGGCAGCTAAGTGGACTTAGTGAACTGATCATTACCACAGAGATCATCAAGGTCGGATGAAAAAAAATTTGCCGATTATTCAGAAAAACCAGTAGTATTATGGAAGCGTGGAACACCTTTCCAATGAATGTGTTTTACGCAGTCTTTGCTTGTGGCTATTTCCAAGAGGAAACAAACCACAAAGACAGAACTTAGAACAACTTTATTTTGTCAAGTTTCAAGGAGCTAGCACAAAACCGTGTTTGATTTAGACCTTAAAAAACACATCTATCTGTATAGGAGGATATAGAGTGAAATCTAAAATTCAAACTGTTACTGATAACGAACGCTTCATCCTAGAAGAGTGAAATTTCGGCAGCTAAGTGGACTTAGTGAACTGATCAGTTTCAAGGAGCTATCACAAACCGTGTTTGATTTAGACTTAAGAAAACACATCTATCTGTATAGGAGGAAATAGAGTGAAGCCTAAAAATTCAAACTGTTACTGGTAACGAACGCTTCATCCTAGAAGAGTTGAAAATTGGGCAGCTAAGTGGACTTAGTGAACTGATCATTACCACAGAGATCATCAAGGTCGGATAAAAAAAATTTGCCGAGTATTCAGAAAACCAGTAGTATTTGGAAGCTTGGAACACCTTTCCAATGAATGTGTTTTACGCAGTCTTTGCTTGTGGCTATTTCAAGAGGAAACAAACCACAAAGACAGAACTTAGAACAACTTTATTTTGTCATTTTTCAAGGAGCTAGCAAAAACCGTGTTTGATTTAGACTTAAAAAACACATCTATCTGTATAGGAGGAAATAGAGTGAAACCTAGAAATTCAAACTGTTACTGGTAAAGAACGCTTCATCCTAGAAGAGTGAAATTGGGCAGCTAAGTGGACTTTGTGAAGTGATCATTACCACAGAGATCATCAAGGTCGGATGAAAAAAAATTTGCCGAGTATTCAGAAAACCAGTAGTATTTTGGAAGCTTGGAACACCTTTCCAATGAATGTGTTTTACACAGTCTTTGCTTGTGGCTATTTCAAGAGGAAACACACCACAAAGACAGAACTTAGAACAACTTTATTTTGTCAAGTTTCAAGGAGCTAGCACAAACCGTGTTTGATATAGACTTCCAAACACATCTATCTATATAGGAGGAAATAGAGTGAAACCTAAAAACTCAAACTGTTACTGGTAACGAACGCTTCATCCTAGAAGAGTGAAAATTGGGCAGCTAAGTGGACTTAGTGAACTGATCATTACCACAGAGATCATCAAGGTCGGATGAAAAAAAATTTGCCGAGTATTCAGAAAACCAGTAGTATTTTAGAAGCTTGGAACACCTTTCCAATGAATGTGTTTTACGCAGTCTTTGCTTGTGGCTATTTCAAGAGGAAACAAACCACAAAGGCAGAACTTAGAACTACTTTATTTTGTCAAGTTTCAAGGAGCTAGCACAAACCGTGTTTGATTTAGACTTAAAAAACACATCTATCTGTTTAGGAGGAAATAGAGTGAAACCTAAAAATTCAAACTGTTACTGGTAACGAACGCTTCATCCTAGAAGAGTGAAATTGGGCAGCTAAGTGGACTGAGTGAACTGATCATTACCACAGAGATCATCAAGGTCAGATGAAAAAAAAATTGCCGAGTATTCAGAAAACCAGTATTTTTTTTTTAAGCTTGGAACACCTTTCCAATGAATGTGTTTTTACGCAGTCTTTGCTTGTGGCTATTTCAAGAGGAAACAAACCACAAAGACAGAACTTAGAACTACTTTATTTTGTCAAGTTTCAAGGAGCTAGCACAAACCGTGTTTGATATAGACTTAAAAAACACATCTATCTGTATAGGAGGATATAGAGTGAAATCTAAAAATTCAAACTGTTACTGGTAACGAACGCTTCATCCTAGAAGAGTGAAATTTGGGCAGCTAAGTGGGACTTAGTGAACTGATCAGTTTCAAGGAGCTATTACAAACCGTGTTTGATTTAGACTTAAGAACACATCTATCTGTATAGGAGGAAATAGAGTGAAACCTAAAATTCAAACTGTTACTGGTAACGAACGCTTCATCCTAGAAGAGTGAAAATTGGGCAGCTAAGTGGACTTAGTGAACTGATCATTACCACAGAGATCATCAAGGTCGGATGAAAAAAATTTGCCGATTATTAAGAAAACGAGTAGTATTTTGAAAGCTTGGAACACGTTTCCAATGAATGCGTTTTACGCAGTCTTTTGCTTGCGGCTATTTCAAGAGGAAACAAAACCACAAAGACAGAACTTAGAACAACTTTATTTTGTCAAGTTTCAAGGAGCTAGCACAAACCGTGTTTTTTATTTAGACTTAAAAAACACATCTATCTATATAGGAGGAAATAGAGTGAAAACCTAAAAACTCAAACTGTTTCTGGTAATGAAAGCTTCATTATAGAAGAATGAATATTGGGCAGCTAAGTGGACTTAGTGAAGTGATCATTACCACAGAGATCATCAAGGTCGGATGAAAAAAAAATTTGCCGAGTATTGAGAAAAACAGTAGTTTTTTGGAAGCTTGGCACACCTTTTCCAATGAATGTGGTTTTACGCAGTCTTTGCTTGTGGCTATTTTCAAGAGGAAACAAACCACAAAGACAGAACTTAGAACTACTTTATTTTGTCAAGTTTCAAGGAGCTAGCACAAACCGTGTTTGATTTAGACTTAAAAAACAC
Organism: Callospermophilus lateralis; assembly: GCF_048772815.1. Taxonomy (NCBI): domain Eukaryota; kingdom Metazoa; phylum Chordata; class Mammalia; order Rodentia; family Sciuridae; genus Callospermophilus; species Callospermophilus lateralis. The sequence continues at coordinate 17,521 of NW_027515542.1, forward strand.
ATCTATCTGTATGAGAGAAATAGAGTGAAACTAAAAATTCAAACTTTTACTGGTAACGAACGCTTCATTCTAGAAGAGTGAAAATTGGGCAGCTAAGTGGGACTTAGTGAACTGATCATTACCACAGAGATCATCAAGGTCGGATGAAAAAAATTTGCCGAGTATTCAGAAAACCAGTAGTATTTTGGAAGCGTGGAACACCTTTCCAATGAATGTGTTTTACGCAGTCTTTGCTTGTGGCTATTTCAAGAGGAAACAAACCACAAAGACAGAACTTAGAACAACTTTATTTTGTCAAGTTTCAGGGAGCTAGCACAAACCGTGTTTGATTTAGACTTAAAAAACACATCTATCTGTATAGGAGGATATAGAGTGAAATCTAAAAATTCAAACTGTTACTGATAACGAACGCTTCATCCTAGAAGAGTGAAATTTGGGCAGCTAAGTGGACTTAGTGAACTGATCAGTTTCAAGGAGCTATCACAAACCGTGTTTGATTTAGACTTAAGAAACACATCTATCTGTATAGGAGGAAAATAGAGTGAAACCTAAAAATTCAAACTGTTACTGGTAACGAACGCTTCATCCTAGAAGAGTGAAAATTGGGCAGCTAAGTGGACTTAGTGAACTGATCATTACCACAGAGATCATCAAGGTCGGATGAAAAAAAAATTTGCCGAGTATCAGAAAACCAGTAGTATTTTGGGAAGCTTGGAACACCTTTCCAATGAATGTGTTTTACGCAGTCTTTGCTTGTGGCTATTTCAAGAGGAAACAAACCACAAAGACAGAACTTAGAACAACTTTATTTTGTCAAGTTTCAAGGAGCTAGCAAAAACCATGTTTTGATTTAGACTTAAAAAACACATCTATCTGTATAGGAGGAAATAGAGTGAAACCTAGAAATTCAAACTGTTACTGGTAACGAACGCTTCATCCTAGAAGAGTGAAAATTGGGCAGCTAAGTGGACTTAGTGAAGTGATCATTACCACAGAGATCATCAAGGTCGGATGAAAAAAAATTTGCCGAGTATTCAGAAAACCAGTAGTATTTGGAAGCTTGGAACACCTTTCCAATGAATGTGTTTTACGCAGTCTTTGCTTGTGGCTATTTCAAGAGGAAAACACACCACAATGACAGAACTTAGAACAACTTTATTTTGTCAAGTTTCAAGGAGCTAGCACAAACCGTGTTTGATATAGACTTCCAAACACATCTATCTATATAGGAGGAAATAGAGTGAAACCTAAAAACTCAAACTGTTACTGGTAACGAACGCTTCATCCTAGAAGAGTGAAAAATTGGGCAGCTAAGTGGACTTAGTGAACTGATCATTACCACAGAGATCATCAAGGTCGGATGAAAAAAAATTTGCCGAGTATTCAGAAAACAGTAGTATTTTAGAAGCTTGGAACACCTTTCCAATGAATGTGTTTTACGCAGTCTTTGCTTGTGGCTATTTCAAGAGGAAACAAACCACAAAGGCAGAACTTAGAACTACTTTATTTTGTCAAGTTCAAGGAGCTAGCACAAACCGTGTTTGATTTAGACTTAAAAAACACATCTATCTGTTTAGGAGGAAATAGAGTGAAACCTAAAAATTCAAACTGTTACTGGTAACGAACGCTTCATCCTAGAAGAGTGAAAATTGGGCAGCTAAGTGGACTTAGTGAATTGATCATTACCACAGAGATCATCAAGGTTGGATGAAAAAAAATTTGCCGAGTATTTAGAAAACCAGTAGTATTTTGGAAGCTTGGAACACCTTTCCAATGAAATGTGGTTTTACGCAGTCTTTGCTTGTGGCTATTTCAAGAGGAAACAAACCACAAAGACAGAACTTAGAACAACTTTATTTTGTCAAGTTTCAAGGAGCAAGCACAAACCGTGTTTGATTTAGACTTCCGAACACATCTATCTATATAGGAGGAAATAGAGTGAAACCTAAAAACTCAAACTGTTACTGGTAACGAACGCTTCATCCTAGAAGAGTGAATATTGGGCAGCTAAGTGGACAAAGTGAACTGATCATTACCACAGAGATCATGAAGGTCGGATGAAAAAAAATTTGCCGAGTATTCCGAAAACCAGTAGTTTTTGGAAGCTTGGCACAGCTTTCCAATGAACCTGTTTTTATGCAGTCTTTGCTTGTGGCTATTTTCAAGAGGAAATAAACACAAAGACAGAACTTAGAAGTACTTTATTTTTTCAAGATTCAAGGAGCTGGCACACACCGTGTTTGATTTTAGACTTAAAAAAACACATCTATCTGTATAGGAGGAAATAGAGTGAAACCTAAAAATTCAAACTGTTACTGGTAACGAACGCTTCATCCTAGAAGAGTGAAAATTGGGCAGCTAAGTGGGACTTAGTGAACTGATCATTACCACAGAGATCATCAAGGTCGGATGAAATAAAATTTGCCGAGTATTCAGAAAACCAGTAGTATTTTGGAAGCTTGGAACACCTTTCCAATGAATGTGTTTTACGCAGTCTTTCCTTGTGGCTATTTCAAGAGGAAACAAACCACAAAGACAGAACTTAGAACTACTTTATTTTTGTCAAGTTTCAAGGAGCTAGCACAAACCGTGTTTGATTTAGACTTAAAAAACACATCTATCTGTATAGGAGGAAATAGAGTGAAACCTAAAAATTCAAACTTTTACTGGTAACGAACGCTTCATCCTAGAAGAGTGAAAATTGGGCAGCTAAGTGGATTTAGTGAACTGATCATTACCACAGAGATCATCAAGGTCGGATGAAAAAAAATTTGCCGATTATTCAGAAAACCAGTAGTATTTTGGAAGCGTGGAACACCTTTCCAATGAATGTGTTTTACGCAGTCTTTGCTTGTGGCTATTTCAAGAGGAAACAAACCACAAAGACAGAACTTAGAACAACTTTATTTTGTCAAGTTTCAAGGAGCTAGCACAAACCGTGTTTGATTTAGACTTAAAAAACACATCTATCTGTATAGGAGGATATAGAGTGAAATCTAAAAATTCAAACTGTTACTGATAACGAACGCTTCATCCTAGAAGAGTGAAATTTCGGCAGCTAAGTGGACTTAGTGAACTGATCAGTTTCAAGGAGCTATCACAAACCGTGTTTGATTTAGACTTAAGAAACACATCTATCTGTATTAGGAGGAAATAGAGTGAAACCTAAAATTTCAAACTGTTACTGGTAACGAACGCTTCATCCTAGAAGAGTGAAAATTGGGCAGCTAAGTGGACTTAGTGAACTGATCATTACCACAGAGATCATCAAGGTCGGATGAAAAAAATTTGCCGAGTATTCAGAAAACCAGTAGTATTTTGGAAGCTTGGAACACCTTTCCAATGAATGTGTTTTACGCAGTCTTTGCTTGTGGCTATTTCAAGAGGAAACAAACCACAAAGACAGAACTTAGAACAACTTTATTTTGTCAAGTTTCAAGGAGCTAGCAAAAACCGTGTTTGATTTAGACTTAAAAAACACATCTATCTGTATAGGAGGAAATAGAGTGAAACCTAGAAATTCAAACTGTTACTGGTAAAGAACGCTTCATCCTAGAAGAGTGAAAATTGGGCAGCTAAGTGGACTTTGTGAAGTGATCATTACCACAGAGATCATCAAGGTCGGATGAAAAAAAAATTTTGCCGAGTATTCAGAAAACCAGTAGTATTTTGGAAGCTTGGAACACCTTTCCAATGAATGTGTTTTTACGCAGTCTTTGCTTGTGGCTATTTCAAGAGGAAACACACCACAAAGACAGAACTTAGAACAACTTTATTTTGTCAAGTTTCAAGGAGCTAGCACAAACCGTGTTTGATACAGACTTCCAAACACATCTATCTATATAGGAGGAAATAGAGTGAAACCTAAAAACTCAAACTGTACTGGTAACGAACGCTTCATCCTAGAAGAGTGAAAATTGGGCAGCTAAGTGGACTTAGTGAACTGATCATTACCACAGAGATCATCAAGGTCGGATGAAAAAAAATTTGCCGAGTATTCAGAAAACCAGTAGTATTTTAGAAGCTTGGAACACCTTTCCAATGAATGTGTTTTACGCAGTCTTTGCTTGTGGCTATTTCAAGAGGAAACAAACCACAAAGGCAGAACTTAGAACTACTTTATTTTGTCAAGTTTCAAGGAGCTAGCACAAACCGTGTTTGATTTAGACTTAAAAAACACATCTATCTGTTTAGGAGGAAATAGAGTGAAACCTAAAAATTCAAACTGTTACTGGTAACGAACGCTTCATCCTAGAAGAGTGAAAATTGGGCAGCTAAGTGGACTTAGTGAATTGATCATTACCACAGAGATCATCAAGGTTGGATGAAAAAAAATTTGCCGAGTATTTAGAAAACCAGTAGTATTTTGGAAGCTTGGAACACCTTTCCAATGAATGTGTTTTACGCAGTCTTTGCTTGTGGCTATTTCAAGAGGAAACAAACCACAAAGACAGAACTTAGAACAACTTTTATTTTGTCAAGTTTCAAGGAGCAAGCACAAACCGTGTTTGATTTAGACTTCCGAACACATCTATCTATATAGGAGGAAATAGAGTGAAACCTAAAAACTCAAACTGTTACTGGTAACGAACGCTTCATCCTAGAAGAGTGAATATTGGGCAGCTAAGTGGACAAAGTGAACTGATCATTACCACAGAGATCATGAAGGTCGGATGAAAAAAATTTGCCGAGTATTCAGAAAACCAGTAGTTTTTTTGGAAGCTTGGCACAGCTTTCCAATGAACCTGTTTTTATGCAGTCTTTGCTTGTGGCTATTTCAAGAGGAAATAAACCACAAAGACAGAACTTAGAAGTACTTTATTTTTTCAAGATTCAAGGAGCTGGCACACACCGTGTTTGATTTAGACTTAAAAAACACATCTATCTGTATAGGAGGAAATAGAGTGAAACCTAAAAATTCAAACTGTTACTGGTAACGAACGCTTCATCCTAGAAGAGTGAAAATTGGGCAGCTAAGTGGACTTAGTGAACTGATCATTACCACAGAGATCATCAAGGTCGGATGAAATAAAATTTGCCGAGTATTCAGAAAACCAGTAGTATTTTGGAAGCTTGGAACACCTTTCCAATGAATGTGTTTTACGCAGTCTTTCCTTGTGGCTATTTCAAGAGGAAACAAACCACAAAGACAGAACTTAGAACTACTTTATTTTGTCAAGTTTCAAGGAGCTAGCACAAACCGTGTTTGATTTAGACTTAAAAAACACATCTATCTATATAGGAGGAAATAGAGTGAAACCTAAAAATTCAAACTTTTACTGGTAACGAACGCTTCATCCTAGAAGAGTGAAAATTGGCAGCTAAGTGGACTTAGTGAACTGATCATTACCACAGAGATCATCAAGGTCGGATGAAAAAAAATTTGCCGATTATTCAGAAAACCAGTAGTATTTTGGAAGCGTGGAACACCTTTCCAATGAATGTGTTTTACGCAGTCTTTGCTTGTGGCTATTTTCAAGAGGAAACAAACCACAAAGACAGAACTTAGAACAACTTTATTTTGTCAAGTTTCAAGGAGCTAGCACAAACCGTGTTTGATTTAGACTTAAAAAACACATCTATCTGTATAGGAGGATATAGAGTGAAATCTAAAAATTCAAACTGTTACTGATAACGAACGCTTCATCCTAGAAGAGTGAAATTTCGGCAGCTAAGTGGACTTAGTGAACTGATCAGTTTCAAGGAGCTATCACAAACCGTGTTTGATTTAGACTTAAGAAACACATCTATCTGTATAGGAGGAAATAGAGTGAAACCTAAAATTTCAAACTGTTACTGGTAACGAACGCTTCATCCTAGAAGAGTGAAAATTGGGCAGCTAAGTGGACTTAGTGAACTGATCATTACCACAGAGATCATCAAGGTCGGATGAAAAAAAATTTGCCGAGTATTCAGAAAACCAGTAGTATTTTGGAAGCTTGGAACACCTTTCCAATGAATGTGTTTTACGCAGTCTTTGCTTGTGGCTATTTCAAGAGGAAACAAACCACAAAGACAGAACTTAGAACAACTTTATTTTGTCAAGTTTCAAGGAGCTAGCAAAAACCGTGTTTGATTTAGACTTAAAAAACACATCTATCTGTATAGGAGGAAATAGAGTGAAACCTAGAAATTCAAACTGTTACTGGTAAAGAACGCTTCATCCTAGAAGAGTGAAAATTGGGCAGCTAAGTGGACTTTGTGAAGTGATCATTACCACAGAGATCATCAAGGTCGGATGAAAAAAAATTTGCCGAGTATTCAGAAAACCAGTAGTATTTTGGAAGCTTGGAACACCTTTCCAATGAATGTGTTTTACGCAGTCTTTGCTTGTGGCTATTTCAAGAGGAAACACACCACAAAGACAGAACTTAGAACAACTTTATTTTGTCAAGTTTCAAGGAGCTAGCACAAACCGTGTTTGATACAGACTTCCAAACACATCTATCTATATAGGAGGAAATAGAGTGAAACCTAAAAACTCAAACTGTTACTGGTAACGAACGCTTCATCCTAGAAGAGTGAAAATTGGGCAGCTAAGTGGACTTAGTGAACTGATCATTACCACAGAGATCATCAAGGTCGGATGAAAAAAAATTTGCCGAGTATTCAGAAAACCAGTAGTATTTTAGAAGCTTGGAACACCTTTCCAATGAATGTGTTTTACGCAGTCTTTGCTTGTGGCTATTTCAAGAGGAAACAAACCACAAAGGCAGAACTTAGAACTACTTTATTTTGTCAAGTTTCAAGGAGCTAGCACAAACCGTGTTTAATTTAGACTTAAAAAACACATCTATCTGTTTAGGAGGAAATAGAGTGAAACCTAAAAATTCAAACTGTTACTGGTAACGAATGCTTCATCCTAGAAGAGTGAAAATTGGGCAGCTAAGTGGACTTAGTGAACTGATCATTACCACAGAGATCATCAAGGTCAGATGAAAAAAAAATTGCCGAGTATTCAGAAAACCAGTAGTATTTTGGAAGCTTGGAACACCTTTCCAATGAATGTGTTTTACGCAGTCTTTGCTTGTGGCTATTTCAAGAGGAAACAAACCACAAAGACAGAACTTAGAACTACTTTATTTTGTCAAGTTTCAAGGAGCTAGCACAAACCGTGTTTGATTTAGACTTAAAAAACACATCTATCTGTATAGGAGGATATAGAGTGAAATCTAAAAATTCAAACTGTTACTGGTAACGAACGCTTCATCCTAGAAGAGTGAAATTTGGGCAGCTAAGTGGACTTAGTGAACTGATCAGTTTCAAGGAGCTATTACAAACCGTGTTTGATTTAGACTTAAGAAACACATCTAACTGTATAGGAGGAAATAGAGTGAAACCTAAAAATTCAAACTGTTACTGGTAACGAACGCTTCATCCTAGAAGAGTGAAAATTGGGCAGCTAAGTGGACTTAGTGAACTGATCATTACCACAGAGATCATCAAGGTCGGATGAAAAAAAATTTGCCGATTATTAAGAAAACGAGTAGTATTTTGGAAGCTTGGAACACGTTTCCAATGAATGTGTTTTACGCAGTCTTTGCTTGCGGCTATTTCAAGAGGAAACAAACCACAAAGACAGAACTTAGAACAACTTTATTTTGTCAAGTTTCAAGGAGCTAGCACAAACCGTGTTTGATTTAGACTTAAAAAACACATCTATCTATATAGGAGGAAATAGAGTGAAACCTAAAAACTCAAACTGTTTCTGGTAATGAACGCTTCATCCTAGAAGAGTGAATATTGGGCAGCTAAGTGGACTTAGTGAAGTGATCATTACCACAGAGATCATCATTCGGATGAAAAAAAATTTGCCGAGTATTGAGAAAACCAGTAGTATTTTGGAAGCTTGGAACACCTTTCCAATGAATGTGTTTTACGCAGTCTTTGCTTGTGGCTATTTCAAGAGGAAACACACCACAAAGACAGAACTTAGAACAACTTTATTTTGTCAAGTTTCAAGGAGCTAGCACAAACCGTGTTTGATATAGAGTTCCAAACACATCTATCTATATAGGAGGAAATAGAGTGAAACATAAAACTCAAACTGTTACTGGTAACGAACGCTTCATCCTAGAAGAGTGAAAATTGGGCAGCTAAGTGGACTTAGTGAACTGATCATTACCACAGAGATCATCAAGGTCGGATGAAAAAAAATTTGCCGAGTATTCAGAAAACCAGTAGTATTTTAGAAGCTTGGAACACCTTTCCAATGAATGTGTTTTACGCAGTCTTTGCTTGTGGCTATTTCAAGAGGAAACAAACCACAAAGGCAGAACTTAGAACTACTTTGTTTTGTCAAGTTTCAAGGAGCTAGCACAAACCGTGTTTGATTTAGACTTAAAAAACACATCTATCTGTTTAGGAGGAAATAGAGTGAAACCTAAAAATTCAAACTGTTACTGGTAACGAACGCTTCATCCTAGAAGAGTGAAAATTGGGCAGCTAAGTGGACTTAGTGAATTGATCATTACCACAGAGATCATCAAGGTTGGATGAAAAAAAATTTGCCGAGTATTTAGAAAACCAGTAGTATTTTGGAAGCTTGGAACACCTTTCCAATGAATGTGTTTTACGCAGTCTTTGCTTGTGGCTATTTCAAGAGGAAACAAACCACAAAGACAGAACTTAGAACAACTTTATTTTGTCAAGTTTCAAAGAGCAAGCACAAACCGTGTTTGATTTAGACTTCCGAACACATCTATCTATATAGGAGGAAATAGAGTGAAACCTAAAAACTCAAACTGTTACTGGTAACGAACGCTTCATCCTAGAAGAGTGAATATTGGGCAGCTAAGTGGACAAAGTGAACTGATCATTACCACAGAGATCATGAAGGTCGGATGAAAAAAAATTTGCCGAGTATTCAGAAAACCAGTAGTTTTTTGGAAGCTTGGCACACCTTTCCAATGAAGGTGTTTTATGCAGTCTTTGCTTGTGGCTATTTCAAGAGGAAATAAACCACAAAGACAGAACTTAGAAACTACTTTTATTTTTCAAGATTCAAGGAGCTGGCACACACCGTGTTTGATTTAGACTTAAAAAACACATCTATCTGTATAGGAGGAAATAGAGTGAAACCTAAAAATTCAAACTGTTACTGGTAACGAACGCTTCATCCTAGAAGAGTGAAAATTGGGCAGCTAAGTGGACTTAGTGAACTGATCATTACCACAGAGATCATCAAGGTCGGATGAAATAAAATTTGCCGAGTATTCAGAAAACCAGTAGTATTTTGGAAGCTTGGAACACCTTTCCAATGAATGTGTTTACGCAGTCTTTCCTTGTGGCTATTTCCAAGAGGAAACAAACCACAAAGACAGAACTTAGAACTACTTTATTTTGTCAAGTTTCAAGGAGCTAGCACAAACCGTGTTTGATTTAGACTTAAAAAACACATCTATCTGTATAGGAGGAAATAGAGTGAAACCTAAAAATTCAAACTTTACTGGTAACGAACGCTTCATCCTAGAAGAGTGAAAATTGGGCAGCTAAGTGGACTTAGTGAACTGATCATTACCACAGAGATCATCAAGGTCGGATGAAAAAAAAATTTGCCGATTATTCAGAAAACCAGTAGTATTTTGGAAGCGTGGAACACCTTTCCAATGAATGTGTTTTACGCAGTCTTTGCTTGTGGCTATTTCAAGAGGAAACAAACCACAAAGACAGAACTTAGAACAACTTTATTTTGTCAAGTTTCAAGGAGCTAGCACAAACCGTGTTTGATTTAGACTTAAAAAACACATCTATCTGTATAGGAGGATATAGAGTGAAATCTAAAAATTCAAACTGTTACTGATAACGAACGCTTCATCCTAGAAGAGTGAAATTTCGGCAGCTAAGTGGACATAGTGAACTGATCAGTTTCAAGGAGCTATCACAAACCGTGTTTGATTTAGACTTAAGAAACACATCTATCTGTATAGGAGGAAATAGAGTGAAACCTAAAAATTCAAACTGTTACTGGTAACGAACGCTTCATCCTAGAAGAGTGAAAATTGGGCAGCTAAGTGGACTTAGTGAACTGATCATTACCACAGAGATCATCAAGGTCGGATGAAAAAAATTTGCCGAGTATTCAGAAAACCAGTAGTATTTTGGAAGCTTGGAACACCTTTCCAATGAATGTGTTTTACGCAGTCTTTGCTTGTGGCTATTTCAAGAGGAAACAAACCACAAAGACAGAACTTAGAACAACTTTATTTTGTCAAGTTTCAAGGAGCTAGCAAAAACCGTGTTTGATTTAGACTTAAAAAACACATCTATCTGTATAGGAGGAAATAGAGTGAAACCTAGAAATTCAAACTGTTACTGGTAAAGAACGCTTCATCCTAGAAGAGTGAAAATTGGGCAGCTAAGTGGACTTTGTGAAGTGATCATTACCACAGAGATCATCAAGGTCGGATGAAAAAAAATTTGCCGAGTATTCAGAAAACCAGTAGTATTTTGGAAGCTTGGAACACCTTTCAATGAATGTGTTTTACGCAGTCTTTGCTTGTGGCTATTTCAAGAGGAAACACACCACAAAGACAGAACTTAGAACAACTTTTATTTTGTCAAGTTTTTCAAGGAGCTAGCACAAACCGTGTTTGATATAGACTTCCAAACACATCTATCTATATAGGAGGAAATAGAGTGAAACCTAAAAACTCAAACTGTTACTGGTAACGAACGCTTCATCCTAGAAGAGTGAAAATTGGGCAGCTAAGTGGACTTAGTGAACTGATCATTACCACAGAGATCATCAAGGTCGGATGAAAAAAAATTTGCCGAGTATTCAGAAAACCAGTAGTATTTTAGAAGCTTGGAACACCTTTCCAATGAATGTGTTTTACGCAGTCTTTGCTTGTGGCTATTTCAAGAGGAAACAAACCACAAAGGCAGAACTTAGAACTACTTTATTTTGTCAAGTTTCAAGGAGCTAGCACAAACCGTGTTTGATTTAGACTTAAAAAACACATCTATCTGTTTAGGAGGAAATAGAGTGAAACCTAAAAATTCAAACTGTTACTGGTAACGAACGCTTCATCCTAGAAGAGTGAAAGTTGGGCAGCTAAGTGGACTTAGTGAACTGATCAGTTTCAAGGAGCTATCACAAACCGTGTTTGATTTAGACTTAAGAAACACATCTATCTGTATAGGAGGAAATAGAGTGAAACCTAAAAATTCAAACTGTTACTGGTAACGAACGCTTCATCCTAGAAGAGTGAAAATTGGGCAGCTAAGTGGACTTAGTGAAGTGATCATTACCACAGAGATCATCAAGGTCGGATGAAAAAAAATTTGCCGAGTATTTAGAAAAACAGTAGTTTTTTGGAAGCTTGGCACACCTTTCCAATGAATGTGTTTTACACAGTCTTTGCTTGTGGCTATTTCAAGAGGAAACAAACCACAAAGACAGAACTTAGAACTACTTTATTTTGTGAAGTTTCAAGGAGCTAGCACAAACCGTGTTTGATTTAGACTTAAAAAACACATCTATCTGTATAGGAGGAAATAGAGTGAAACCTAGAAATTCAAACTGTTACTGGTAACGAACGCTTCATCCTAGAAGAGTGAAAATTGGGCAGCTAAGTGGACTTAGTGAACTGATCATTATCACAGAGATCATCAAGGTCGGATGAAAAAAAATTTGCCGAGTATTCAGAAAACCAGTAGTTTTTTGGAAGCTTGGCACACCTTTCCAATGAAGGGGTTTTACGCAGTCTTTGCTTGTGGCTATTTCAAGAGGAAACAAACCACAAAGACAGAACTTAGAACTACTTTATTTTGTCAAGTTTCAAGGAGCTAGCACAAACCGTGTTTGATTTAGACTTAAAAAACACATCTATCTGTATAGGAGGAAATAGAGTGAAACCTAAAAATTCATACTGTTACTGGTAACGAACGCTTCATCCTAGAAGAGTGAAAATTGGGCAGCTAAGTGGACTTAGTGAAGTGATCATTACCACAGAGATCATCAAGGTCGGATGAAAAAAAATTTGCCGAGTATTCAGAAAACCAGTAGTATTTTAGAAGCTTGGAACACCTTTTCAATGAATGTGTTTTACGCAGTCTTTGCTTGTGGCTATTTCAAGAGGAAACAAACCACAAAGGCAGAACTTAGAACTACTTTATTTTGTCAAGTTTCAAGGAGCTAGCACAAACCGTGTTTGATTTAGACTTAAAATACACATCTATCTGTATAGGAGGAAATAGAGTGAAACCTAAAAATTCAAACTGTTACTGGTAACGAACGCTTCATCCTAGAAGAGTGAATATTGGGCAGCTAAGTGGACTTAGTGAACTGATCATTACCACAGAGATCATCAAGGTCGGATGAAAAAAAATTTGCCGATTATTAAGAAAACGAGTAGTATTTTGGAAGCTTGGAACACGTTTCCAATGAATGTGTTTTACGCAGTCTTTGCTTGTGGCTATTTCAAGAGGAAACAAACCACAAAGACAGAACTTAGAACAACTTTATTTTGTCAAGTTTCAAGGAGCTAGCAAAAACCGTGTTTGATTTAGACTTCCAAACACATCTATCTATATAGGAGGAAATAGAGTGAAACCTAAAAACTCAAACTGTTTCTGGTAATGAAAGCTTCATTATAGAAGAGTGAATATTGGGCAGCTAAGTGGACTTAGTGAAGTGATCATTACCACAGAGATCATCAAGGTCGGATGAAAAAAAATTTGCCGAGTATTTAGAAAAACAGTAGTTTTTTGGAAGCTTGGCACACCTTTCCAATGAATGTGTTTTACACAGTCTTTGCTTGTGGCTATTTCAAGAGGAAACAAACCACAAAGGCAGAACTTAGAACTACTTTATTTTGTCAAGTTTCAAGGAGCTAGCACAAACCGTGTTTGATTTAGACTTAAAAAACACATCTATCTGTATAGGAGGAAATAGAGGGAAACCTAAAATTCAAACTGTTACTGGTAACGAACGCTTCATCCTAGAAGAGTTAAAATTTTGCAGCTAAGTGGACTTAGTGAACTTATCATTACCAGAGAGATCATCAAGGTCGGATGAAAAAAAATTGCCGAGTATTCAGAAAACCTGTAGTATTTTAGAAGCTTGGAACACCTTTCCAATGAATGTGTTTTACGCAGTCTTTGCTTGTGGCTATTTCAAGAGGAAACAAACCACAAAGACAGAACTTAGAACTAATTTATTTTGTCAACTTCCAAGGAGCTAGCACAAACCGTGATTGATTTAGACTTAAAAAACACATCTATCTGCATAGGAGGAAATAGAGTGAAACCTAAAAATTCAAACTGTTACTGGTAACGAACGCTTCATCCTAGAAGAGTGAAAATTGGGCAGCTAAGTGGACTTAGTGAACTTATCATTACCACAGAGATCATCAAGGTCGGATGAAAAAAAATTTGCCGAGTATTCAGAAAACCTGTAGTATTTTAGAAGCTTCGAACACCTTTCCAATGAATGTGTTTTACGCAGTCTTTGCTTGTGGCTATTTCAAGAGGAAACAAACCACAAAGACAGAACTTAGAACTAATTTATTTTGTCAACTTTCAAGGAGCTAGCACAAACCGTGATTGATTTAGACTTAAAAAACACATCTATCTGCATAGGAGGAAATAGAGTGAAACCTAAAAATTCAAACTGTTACTGGTAAAGAACGCTTCATCCTAGAAGAGTGAAAATTGGGCAGCTAAGTGGACTTAGCGAACTGATCAGTTTCAGGGAGTTATCACAAACCGTGTTTGATTTAGACTTAAAAACACATCTATCTGTATAGGAGGAAATAGAGTGAAACCTAAAAATTCAAACTGTTACTGGTAACGAATGCTTCATCCTAGAAGAGTGAAAATTGGGCAGCTAAGTGGACTTAGTGAACTGATCATTACCACAGAGATCATCAAGGTCGGATGAAAAAAAATTTGCCGATTATTAAGAAAACGAGTAGTATTTTGGAAGCTTGGAACACGTTTCCAATGAATGTGTTTTACGCAGTCTTTGCTTGCGGCTATTTCAAGAGGAAACAAACCACAAAGACAGAACTTAGAACAACTTTATTTTGTCAAGTTTCAAGGAGCTAGCAAAAACCGTGTTTGATTTAGACTTCCAAACACATCTATCTATATAGGAGGAAATAGAGTGAAACCTAAAAACTCAAACTGTTTCTGGTAATGAAAGCTTCATTATAGAAGAGTGAATATTGGGCAGCTAAGTGGACTTAGTGAAGTGATCATTACCACAGAGATCATCAAGGTCGGATGAAAAAAAATTTGCCGAGTATTTAGAAAAACAGTAGTTTTTTGGAAGCTTGGCACACCTTTCCAATGAATGTGTTTTTACACAGTCTTTGCTTGTGGCTATTTCAAGAGGAAACAAACCACAAAGACAGAACTTAGAACTACTTTATTTTGTCAAGTTTCAAGGAGCTAGCACAAACCGTGTTTGATTTAGACTTAAAAACACATCTATCTGTATAGGAGGAAATAGAGTGAAACCTAGAAATTCAAACTGTTACTGGTAACGAAAGCTTCATCCTAGAAGAGTGAAAATTGGGCAGCTAAGTGGACTTAGTGAACTGATCATTACCACAGAGATCATCAAGGTCGGATGAAAATAAATTTGCCGATTATTCAGAAAACCAGTAGTTTTTTGGAAGCTTGGCACACCTTTCCAATGAAGGGGTTTTACGCAGTCTTTGCTTGTGGCTATTTCAAGAGGAAACAAACCACAAAGACAGAATTTAGAACTACTTTATTTTGTCAAGTTTCAAGGAGCTAGCACAAACCGTGTTTGATTTAGACTTAAAAAACACATCTATCTGTATAGGAGGAAATAGAGTGAAACCTAAAAATTCAAACTGTTACTGGTAACGAACGCTTCATCCTAGAAGAGTGAAAATTGGGCAGCTAAGTGGACTTAGTGAAGTGATCATTACCACAGAGATCATCAAGGTCGGATGAAAAAAAATTTGCCGAGTATTCAGAAAACCAGTAGTATTTTGGAAGATTGGAACACCTTTCCAATGAATGTGTTTTACGCAGTCTTTGCTTGTGGCTATTTCAAGAGGAAACACACCACAAAGACAGAACTTAGAACAACTTTATTTTGTCAAGTTTCAAGGAGCTAGCACAAACCGTGTTTGATATAGACTTCCAAACACATCTATCTATATAGGAGGAAATAGAGTGAAACCTAAAAACTCAAACTGTTACTGGTAACGAACGCTTCATCCTAGAAGAGTGAAAATTGGGCAGCTAAGTGGACTTAGTGAACTGATCATTACCACAGAGATCATCAAGGTCGGATGAAAAAAAATTTGCCGAGTATTCAGAAAACCAGTAGTATTTTAGAAGCTTGGAACACCTTTCCAATGAATGTGTTTTACGCAGTCTTTGCTTGTGGCTATTTCAAGAGGAAACAAACCACAAAGGCAGAACTTAGAACTACTTTATTTTGTCAAGTTTCAAGGAGCTAGCACAAACCGTGTTTGATTTAGACTTAAAAAACACATCTATCTGTATAGGAGGAAATAGAGTGAAACCTAAAAATTCAAACTGTTACTGGTAACGAACGCTTCATCCTAGAAGAGTGAAAATTGGGCAGCTAAGTGGACTTAGTGAACTTATCATTACCACAGAGATCATCAAGGTCGGATGAAAAAAAATTTGCCGAGTATTCAGAAAACCTGTAGTATTTTAGAAGCTTGGAACACCTTTCCAATGAATGTGTTTTACGCAGTCTTTGCTTGTGGCTATTTCAAGAGGAAACAAACCACAAAGACAGAACTTAGAACTAATTTATTTTGTCAACTTTCAAGGAGCTAGCACAAACCGTGATTGATTTAGACTTAAAAAACACATCTATCTGCATAGGAGGAAATAGAGTGAAACCTAAAAATTCAAACTGTTACTGGTAAAGAACGCTTCATCCTAGAAGAGTGAAAATTGGGCAGCTAAGTGGACTTAGTGAACTGATCAGTTTCAGGGAGTTATCACAAACCGTGTTTGATTTAGACTTAAAAAACACATCTATCTGTATAGGAGGAAATAGAGTGAAACCTAAAAATTCAAACTGTTACTGGTAACGAATGCTTCATCCTAGAAGAGTGAAAATTGGGCAGCTAAGTGGACTTAGTGAACTGATCATTACCACAGAGATCATCAAGGTCGGATGAAAAAAAATTTGCCGATTATTAAGAAAACGAGTAGTATTTTGGAAGCTTGGAACACGTTTCCAATGAATGTGTTTTACGCAGTCTTTGCTTGTGGCTATTTCAAGAGGAAACAAACCACAAAGACAGAACTTAGAACAACTTTATTTTGTCAAGTTTCAATTAGCTAGCAAAAACCGTGTTTGATTTAGACTTCCAAACACATCTATCTATATAGGAGGAAATAGAGTGAAACCTAAAAATTCAAACTGTTACTGGTAACGAACGCTTCATCCTAGAAGAGTGAAAATTGGGCAGCTAAGTGGACTTAGTGAAGTGATCATTACCACAGAGATCATCAAGGTCGGATAAAAAAAAAATTTGCCGATTATTCAGAAAAACAGTAGTTTTTTGGAAGCTTGGCACACCTTTCCAATGAAGGGGTTTTACGCAGTCTTTGCTTGTGGCTATTTCAAGAGGAAACAAACCACAAAGACAGAATTTACAACTACTTTATTTTGTCAAGTTTCAAGGAGCTAGCACAAACCGTGTTTGATTTAGACTTAAAAAACACATCTATCTGTATAGGAGGAAATAGAGTGAAACCTAAAAATTCAAACTGTTACTGGTAACGAACGCTTCATCCTAGAAGAGTGAAAATTGGGCAGCTAAGTGGACTTAGTGAAGTGATCATTACCACAGAGATCATCAAGGTCGGATGAAAAAAAATTTGCCGAGTATTCAGAAAACCAGTAGTATTTTGGAAGATTGGAACACCTTTCCAATGAATGTGTTTTACGCAGTCTTTGCTTGTGGCTATTTCAAGAGGAAACACACCACAAAGACAGAACTTAGAACAACTTTATTTTGTCAAGTTTCAAGGAGCTAGCACAAACCGTGTTTGATATAGACTTCCAAACACATCTATCTATATAGGAGGAAATAGAGTGAAACCTAAAAACTCAAACTGTTACTGGTAACGAACGCTTCATCCTAGAAGAGTGAAAATTGGGCAGCTAAGTGGACTTAGTGAACTGATCATTACCACAGAGATCATCAAGGTCGGATGAAAAAAAATTTGCCGAGTATTCAGAAAACCAGTAGTATTTTAGAAGCTTGGAACACCTTTCCAATGAATGTGTTTTACGCAGTCTTTGCTTGTGGCTATTTCAAGAGGAAACAAACCACAAAGGCAGAACTTAGAACTACTTTATTTTGTCAAGTTTCAAGGAGCTAGCACAAACCGTGTTTGATTTAGACTTAAAAAACACATCTATCTGTATAGGAGGAAATAGAGTGAAACCTAAAAATTCAAACTGTTACTGGTAACGAACGCTTCATCCTAGAAGAGTGAAAATTGGGCAGCTAAGTGGACTTAGTGAACTTATCATTACCACAGAGATCATCAAGGTCGGATGAAAAAAAATTTGCCGAGTATTCAGAAAACCTGTAGTATTTTAGAAGCTTGGAACACCTTTCCAATGAATGTGTTTTACGCAGTCTTTGCTTGTGGCTATTTCAAGAGGAAACAAACCACAAAGACAGAACTTAGAACTAATTTATTTTGTCAACTTTCAAGGAGCTAGCACAAACCGTGATTGATTTAGACTTAAAAAACACATCTATCTGCATAGGAGGAAATAGAGTGAAACCTAAAAATTCAAACTGTTACTGGTAAAGAACGCTTCATCCTAGAAGAGTGAAAATTGGGCAGCTAAGTGGACTTAGTGAACTGATCAGTTTCAGGGAGTTATCACAAACCGTGTTTGATTTAGACTTAAAAAACACATCTATCTGTATAGGAGGAAATAGAGTGAAACCTAAAAATTCAAACTGTTACTGGTAACGAATGCTTCATCCTAGAAGAGTGAAAATTGGGCAGCTAAGTGGACTTAGTGAACTGATCATTACCACAGAGATCATCAAGGTCGGATGAAAAAAAATTTGCCGATTATTAAGAAAACGAGTAGTATTTTGGAAGCTTGGAACACGTTTCCAATGAATGTGTTTTACGCAGTCTTTGCTTGTGGCTATTTCAAGAGGAAACAAACCACAAAGACAGAACTTAGAACAACTTTATTTTGTCAAGTTTCAATTAGCTAGCAAAAACCGTGTTTGATTTAGACTTCCAAACACATCTATCTATATAGGAGGAAATAGAGTGAAACCTAAAAATTCAAACTGTTACTGGTAACGAACGCTTCATCCTAGAAGAGTGAAAATTGGGCAGCTAAGTGGACTTAGTGAAGTGATCATTACCACAGAGATCATCAAGGTCGGATAAAAAAAAAATTTGCCGATTATTCAGAAAAACAGTAGTTTTTGGAAGCTTGGCACACCTTTCCAATGAAGGTGTTTTACGCAGTCTTTGCTTGTGGCTATTTCAAGAGAAAACAAACCACAAAGACAGAACTTAGAACTACTTTATTTTGTCAAGTTTCAAGGAGCTAGCACAAACCGTGTTTGATTTAGTCTTAAAAAACACATCTATCTGTATAGGAGGAAATAGAGTGAAACCTAAAAATTCAAACTGTTACTGGTAACGAACGCTTCATCCTAGAAGAGTGAAAATTGGGCAGCTAAGTGGACTTAGTGAACTGATAATTACCACAGAGATCATCAAGGTCGGATGAAAAAAATTTTGCCGAGTATTCAGAAAACCAGTAGTATTTTAGAAGCTTGGAACACCTTTCCAATGAATGTGTTTTACGCAGTCTTTGCTTGTGGCTATTTCAAGAGGAAACAAACCACAAAGACAGAACTTAGAACAACTTTATTTTGTCAAGTTTCAAGGAGCTAGCACAAACCGTGTTTGATATAGATTTCCAAACACATCTATCTATATATTACAAAACAGAGTGAAACCTAAAACTCAAACTGTTACTGGTAACGAATGCTTCATCCTAGAAGAGTTAAAATTGGGCAGCTAAGTGGACTTAGTGAACTGATCATTACCAAAGAGATCATCAAGGTCGGATGAAAAAAAATTCGCCGAGTATTCAGAAAACCAGTAGTTTTTTGGAAGCTTGGCACACGTTTCAAATGAAGGTGTTTTACTGAGTCTTTGCTTTTGGCTATTTCAAGAGGAAACAAACCACAAAGACAGAACTTAGAACTACTTTATTTTGTTAAGTTTCAAGGAGCTAGCACAAACCGTGTTTGATTTAGACTTAAAAAACACATCTATCTGTATAGGAGGAAATAGAGTGAAACCTAAAAATTCAAACTGTTACTGGTAACGAACGCTTCATCCTAGAAGAGTGAAAATTGGGCAGCTAAGTGGACTTAGTGAACTGATCAGTTTCAGGGAGCTATCACAAACCGTGTTTGATTTAGACTTAAAAAACACATCTATCTGTATAGGAGGAAATAGAGTGAAACCTAAAAATTCAAACTGTTACTGGTAACGAACGCTTCATCCTAGAAGAGTGAAAATTGGGCAGCTAAGTGGACTTAGTGAACTGATGATTACCACAGAAATCATCAAGGTCGGATGAAAAAAAATTTGCCGAGTATTCAGAAAACAAGTAGTATGTTGGAAGCTTGGAACACCTTTCAAATGAATGTGTTTTACGCAGTCTTTGCTTGTGGCTATTTCAAGGAAAAACAAACCACAAAGACAGAACTTAGAACTACTTTATTTTGTCGAGTTTCAAGGAGCTAGCACAAACCGTGTTTGATTTAGACGTAAAAAACACATCTATCTGTATAGGAGGAAATAGAGTGAAACCTAAAAATTCAAACTGTTACTGGTAACGAACGCTTCATCCTAGAAGCGTGAAAATTGGGCAGCTAAGTGGACTTAGTGAACTGATCATTACCACAGAGATCATCAAGGTCGGATGAAAAAAAATTTGCCGATTATTAAGAAAACGAGTAGTATTTTGGAAGCTTGGAACACGTTTCCAATGAATGTGTTTTACGCAGTCTTTGCTTGTGGCTATTTCAAGAGGAAACAAACCACAAAGACAGAACTTAGAACAACTTTATTTTGTCAAGTTTCAATTAGCTAGCAAAAACCGTGTTTGATTTAGACTTCCAAACACATCTATCTATATAGGAGGAAATAGAGTGAAACCTAAAAACTCAAACTGTTTCTGCTAATGAACGCTTCATTATAGAAGAGTGAATATTGGGCAGCTAAGTGGACTTAGTGAATTGATCATTACCACAGAGATCATCAAGGTCGGATGAAAAAAATTTGCCGATTATTCAGAAAAACAGTAGTTTTTTGGAAGCTTGGCACACCTTTCCAATGAAGGTGTTTTACGCAGTCTTTGCTTGTGGCTATTTCAAGAGGAAACAAACCACAATGATAGAACTTAGAACTACTTTATTTTGTCAAGTTTCAAGGCGCTAGCACAAACCGTGTTTGATTTAGACTTAAAAAACACATCTATCTGTATAGGAGGAAATAGAGTGAAACCTAAAAATTCAAACTGTTACTGGTAACGAACGCTTCATCCTAGAAGAGTGACAATTGGGCAGCTAAGTGGACTTAATGAACTGATCATTACCACAGAGATCATCAAGGTCGGATGGAAAAAAATTTGCCGAGTATTCAAAAAACCAGTAGTATTTTAGAAGCTTGGAACACCTTTCCAATGAATGTGTTTTACGCAGTCTTTGCTTGTGGCTATTTCAAGAGGAAACAAACCACAAAGACAGAACTTAGAACAACTTTATTTTGTCAAGTTTCAATTAGCTAGCAAAAACCGTGTTTGATTTAGACTTCCAAACACATCTATCTATATAGGAGGAAATAGAGTGAAACCTAAAAACTCAAACTGTTTCTGCTAATGAACGCTTCATTATAGAAGAGTGAATATTGGCCAGCTAAGTGGACTTAGTGAAGTGATCATTACCACAGAGATCATCAAGGTCGGATGAAAAAAAAATTGCCGATTATTCAGAAAAACAGTAGTTTTTTGGAAGCTTGGCACACCTTTCCAATGAAGCTGTTTTACGCAGTCTTTGCTTGTGGCTATTTCAAGAGGAAACAAACCACAAAGACAGAACTTAGAACTACTTTTTTTTGTGAAGTTTCAAGGAGCTAGCACAAACCGTGTTTGATTTAGACTTAAAAAACACATCTATCTGTATAGGAGGAAATCGAGTGAAACCTAAAAATTCAAACTGTTACTGGTAACGAACGCTTCATCCTAGAAGAGTGAAAATTGGGCAGCTAAGTGGACTTAGTGAACTGATCATTACCACAGAGGTCATCAAGGTCGGATGAAAAAAAATTTGCCGAGTATTCAGAAAACCAGTAGTATTTTAGAAGCTTGGAACACCTTTCCAATAAATGTGTTTTACGCAGTCTTTGCTTATGGCTATTTCAAGAGGAAAGAAACCACAAAGACAGAACATAGAACAACTTTATTTTGTCAAGTTTCAAGGAGCTAGCACAAACCGTGTTTGATATAGACTTCCAAACACATCTATCTATATAGGAGGAAATAGAGTGAAACCTAACAACTCAAACTGTTACTGGTAACGAACGCTTCATCCTAGAAGAGTGAAAATTGGGCAGCTAAGTGGACTTAGTGAACTGATCATTACCACAGAGATCATCAAGTTCGGATGAAAAAAAATTTGCCGAGTATTCAGAAAACCAGTAGTATTTTGGAAGCTTGGAACACCTTTCCAATGAATGTGTTTTACGCAGTCTTTGCTTGTGGCTATTTCAAGAGGAAACAAACCACAAAGGCAGAACTTAGAACTACTTTATTTTGTCAAGTTTCAAGGAGCTAGCATAAACCGTGTTTGATTTAGACTTAAAAAACACATCTATCTGTATAGGAGGAAATAGAGTGAAACCTAAAAATTCAAACTGTTACTGGTAACGAACGCTTCATCCTAGAAGAGTGAAAATTGGGCAGCTAAGTGGACTTAGTGAACTGATCATTACCACAGAGATCATAAAGGTCGGATGAAATAAAATTTGCCGAGTATTCAGAAAACCAGTAGTATTTTGGAAGCTGGAAGACCTTTCCAATGAATGTGTTTTACGCAGTCTTTGCTTGTGGCTATTTCAAGAGGAAACAAACCACAAAGACAGAACTTAGAACAACTTTATTTTGTCAAGTTTCAAGGAGCTAGCACAAACCGTGTTTGATTTAGACTTCCAAACACATCTATCTATATAGGAGAATATAGACTGAAACCTAAAAACTCAAACTGTTACTGGTAACGAACGCTTCATCCTAGAAGAGTGAAAATTGGGCAGCTAAGTGGACAAAGTGAACTGTTCATTACCACAGAGATCATCAAGGTCGGATGAAAAAAAATTTGCCGAGTATTCAGAAAACCAGTAGTATTTTGGAAGCTTGGAACACCTTTCCAATGAATGTGTTTTACGCAGTCTTTGCTTGTGGCTATTTCAAGAGGAAACAAACCACAAAGACAGAACTTAGAACTACTTTATTTTGTCAAGTTTCAAGGAGCTAGCACAAACCGTGTTTGATTTAGACTTAAAAAACACATCTATCTGTATAGGAGGAAATAGAGTGAAACCTAAATATTCAAACTGTTACTGGTAACGAACGCTTCATCCTAGAAGAGTGAATATTGGGCAGCTAAGTGGACTTAGTGAACTGATCATTACCACAGAGATCATCAAAGTCGGATGAAAAAAAATTTGCCGAGTATTCAGAAAACCAGTAGTATTTTGGAAGCTTGGAACACCTTTCCAATGAATGTGTTTTACGCAGTCTTTGCTTGTGGCTGTTTCAAGAGGAAACAAACCACAAAGACAGAACTTAGAACTAATTTATTTCGTCAACTTTCAAGGAGCTAGCACAAACCGTGTTTGGTTTAGACTTAAAAAACACATCTATCTGTATAGGAGGAAATAGAGTGAAACCTAAAAATTCAAACTGTTACTGGTAACGAACGCTTTATCCTAGAAGAGTGAAAATTGGGCAGCTAAGTGGACTTAGTGAACTGATCAGTTTCAGGGAGCTATCACAAACCGTGTTTGATTTAGACTTAAAAAACACATCTATCTGTATAGGAGGAAATAGAGTGAAACCTAAAAATTCAAACTGTTACTGGTAACGAACGCTTCATCCTAGAAGAGTGAAAATTGGGCAGCTAAGTGGACTTAGTGAACTGATCATTACCACAGAGATCATCAAGGTCGGATGAAAAAAAATTTGCCGAGTATTCAGAAAACCAGTAGTATTTTGGAAGCTTGGAACACCTTTCCAATTAATGTGTTTTATGCAGTCTTTGCTTGTGGCTATTTCAAGAGGAAACAAACCACAAAGACAGAACTTAGAACTACTTTATTTTGTCAAGTTTCAAGGAGCTAGCACAAACCGTGTTTGATTTAGACTTAAAAAACACATCTATCTGTATAGGAGGAAATAGAGTGAAACCTAAAAATTCAAACTGTTACTGGTAACGAACGCTTCATCCTAGAAGAGTGAAAATTGGGCAGCTAAGTGGACTTAGTGAACTGATAAGTTTCAGGGAGCTATCACAAACCGTTTTTGATTTAGACTTAAAAAACACATCTATCTGTATAGGAGGAAATAGAGTGAAACCTAAAAATTCAAACTGTTACTGGTAACGAACGCTTCATCCTAGAAGAGTGAATATTGGGCAGCTAAGTGGACTTAGTGAAGTGATCATTACCACAGAGATCATCAAGGTCGGATGAAAAAAAATTTGCCGATTATTCAGAAAAACAGTAGTTTTTTGGAAGCTTGGCACACCTTTCCAATGAAGGTGTTTTACGCAGTCTTTGCTTGTGGCTATTTCCAGAGGAAACAAACCACAAAGACAGAACTTAGAACTACTTTATTTTGTCAAGTTTCAAGGAGCTAGCACAAACCGTGTTTGATTTAGACTTAAAAAACACATCTATCTGTATAGGAGGAAATAGAGTGAATCCTAAAAATTCAAACTTTTACTGGTAACGAACGCTTCATCCTAGAAGAGTGAAAATTGGGCAGCTAAGTGGACTTAGTGAACTGATCATTACCACAGAGATCATCAAGGTCGGATGAAAAAAAATTTGCCGAGTATTCAGAAAACCAGTAGTATTTTGGAAGCTTGGAACACCTTTCCAATGAATGTGTTTTACGCAGTCTTTGCTTGTGGCTATTTCAAGAGGAAACAAACCACAAAGGCAGAACTTAGAACTACTTTATTTTGTCAAGTTTCAAGGAGCTAGCACAAACCGTGTTTGATTTAGACTTAAAAAACATATCTATCTGTATAGGAGGAAATAGAGTGAAACCTAAAAATTCAAACTGTTACTGGTAACGAACGCTTCATCCTAGAAGAGTGAAAATTGGGCAGCTAAGTGGACTTAGTGAACTGATCATTACCACAGAGATCATCAAGGTCGGATGAAAAAAAATTTGCCGAGTATTCAGAAAACCAGTAGTATTTTAGAAGCTTGGAACACCTTTCCAATAAATGTGTTTTACGCAGTCTTTGCTTATGGCTATTTCAAGAGGAAAGAAACCACAAAGACAGAACTTAGAACAACTTTATTTTGTCAAGTTTCAAGGAGCTAGCACAAACCGTGTTTGATATAGACTTCCAAACACATCTATCTATATAGGAGGAAATAGAGTGAAACCTAAAAACTCAAACTGTTACTGGTAACGAACGCTTCATCCTAGAAGAGTGAAAATTGGGCAGCTAAGTGGACTTAGTGAACTGATC
This sequence comes from Callospermophilus lateralis, assembly GCF_048772815.1. Classification (NCBI taxonomy): domain Eukaryota; kingdom Metazoa; phylum Chordata; class Mammalia; order Rodentia; family Sciuridae; genus Callospermophilus; species Callospermophilus lateralis. The sequence continues at coordinate 42,324 of NW_027515542.1, forward strand.
ATTACCACAGAGATCATCAAGTTCGGATGAAAAAAAATTTGCCGAGTATTCAGAAAACCAGTAGTATTTTGGAAGCTTGGAACACCTTTCCAATGAATGTGTTTTACGCAGTCTTTGCTTGTGGCTATTTCAGGAGGAAAAAAACCACAAAGGCAGAACTTAGAACTACTTTATTTTGTCAAGTTTCAAGGAGCTAGCATAAACCGTGTTTGATTTAGACTTAAAAAACACATCTATCTGTATAGGAGGAAATAGAGTGAAACCTAAAAATTCAAACTGTTACTGGTAACGAACGCTTCATCCTAGAAGAGTGAAAATTGGGCAGCTAAGTGGACTTAGTGAACTGATCATTACCACAGAGATCATCAAGGTCGGATGAAATAAAATTTGCCGAGTATTCAGAAAACCAGTAGTATTTTGGAAGCTGGAAGACCTTTCCAATGAATGTGTTTTACGCAGTCTTTGCTTGTGGCTATTTCAAGAGGAAACAAACCACAAAGACAGAACTTAGAACAACTTTATTTTGTCAAGTTTCAAGGAGCTAGCACAAACCGTGTTTGATTTAGACTTCCAAACACATCTATCTATATAGGAGAATATAGACTGAAACCTAAAAACTCAAACTGTTACTGGTAACGAACGCTTCATCCTAGAAGAGTGAAAATTGGGCAGCTAAGTGGACAAAGTGAACTGTTCATTACCACAGAGATCATCAAGGTTGGATGAAAAAAAAATTGCCGAGTATTCAGAAAACCAGTAGTATTTTGGAAGCTTGGAACACCTTTCCAATGAATGTGTTTTACGCAGTCTTTGCTTGTGGCTATTTCAAGAGGAAACAAACCACAAAGACAGAACTTAGAACTACTTTATTTTGTCAAGTTTCAAGGAGCTAGCACAAACCGTGTTTGATTTAGACTTAAAAAACACATCTATCTGTATAGGAGGAAATAGAGTGAAACCTAAATATTCAAACTGTTACTGGTAACGAACGCTTCATCCTAGAAGAGTGAATATTGGGCAGCTACGGGGACTTAGTGAAATGATCATTACCACAGAGATCATCAAAGTCGGATGAAAAAAAATTTGCCGATTATTCAGAAAACCAGTAGTATTTTGGAAGCTTGGAACACCTTTCCAATGAATGTGTTTTATGCAGTCTTTGCTTGTGGCTGTTTCAAGAGGAAACAAACCACAAAGACAGAACTTAGAACTAATTTATTTTGTCAACTTTCAAGGAGCTAGCACAAACCGTGTTTGGTTTAGACTTAAAAAACACATCTATCTGTATAGGAGGAAATAGAGTGAAACCTAAAAATTCAAACTGTTACTGGTAACGAACGCTTTATCCTAGAAGAGTGAAAATTGGGCAGCTAAGTGGACTTAGTGAACTGATCAGTTTCAGGGAGCTATCACAAACCGTGTTTGATTTAGACTTAAAAAACACATCTATCTGTATAGGAGGAAATAGAGTGAAACCTAAAAATTCAAACTGTTACTGGTAACGAACGCTTCATCCTAGAAGAGGGAAAATTGGGCAGCTAAGTGGACTTAGTGAACTGATCATTACCACAGAGATCATCAAGGTCGGATGAAAAAAAATTTGCCGAGTATTCAGAAAACCAGTAGTATTTTGGAAGCTTGGAACACCTTTCCAATAAAGGTGTTTTACGCAGTCTTTGCTTGTGGCTATTTCAAGAGGAAACAAACCACAAAGACAGAACTTAGAACTACTTTATTTTGTCAAGTTTCAAGGAGCTAGCACAAACCGTGTTTGATTTAGACTTAAAAAACACATCTATCTGTATAGGAGGAAATAGAGTGAAACCTAAAAATTCAAACTGTTACTGGTAACGAACGCTTCATCCTAGAAGAGGGAAAGTTGGGCAGCTAAGTGGACTTAGTGAACTGATCATTACCACAGAGATCATCAAGGTCGGATGAAAAAAAATTTGCCGAGTATTCAGAAAACCAGTAGTATTTTGGAAGCTTGGAACACCTTTCCAATGAATGTGTTTTACGCAGTCTTTGCTTGTGGCTATTTCAAGAGGAAACAAACCACAAAGACAGAACTTAGAACTACTTTATTTTGTCAAGTTTCAAGGAGCTAGCACAAACCGTGTTTGATTTAGACTTAAAAAACACATCTATCTGTATAGGAGGAAATAGAGTGAAACCTAAAAATTCAAACTGTTACTGGTAACGAACGCTTCATCCTAGAAGAGTGAAAATTGGGCAGCTAAGTGGACTTAGTGAACTGATCATTACCACAGAGATCATCAAGGTCGGATGAAAAAAAATTTGCCGAGTATTCAGAAAACCAGTAGTATTTTGGAAGCTTGGAACACCTTTCCAATAAAGGTGTTTTACGCAGTCTTTGCTTGTGGCTATTTCAAGAGGAAACAAACCACAAAGACAGAACTTAGAACTACTTTTTTTTGTCAAGTTTCAAGGAGCTAGCACAAACCGTGTTTGATTTAGACTTAAAAAACACATCTATCTGTATAGGAGGAAATAGAGTGAAACCTAAATATTCAAACTGTTACTGGTAACGAACGCTTCATCCTAGAAGAGTGAAAGTTGGGCAGCTAAGTGGACTTAGTGAACTGATCATTACCACAGAGATCATCAAGGTCGGATGAAAAAAAATTTGCCGAGTATTCAGAAAACCAGTAGTATTTTGGAAGCTTGGCACACCTTTCCAATGAATGTGTTTTGCGCAGTCTTTGCTTGTGGCTATTTCAAGAGGAAACAAACCACAAAGACAGAACTTAGAACTACTTTATTTTGTCAAGTTTCAAGGAGCTAGCACAAACCGTGTTTGATTTAGACTTAAAAAACACATCTATCTGTATAGGAGGAAATAGAGTGAAACCTAAAAATTCAAACTCTTACTGGTAACAAACGCTTCATCCTAGAAGAGTGAAAATTGGGCAGGTAAGTGGACTTAGTGAACTGATCATTACCACAGATATCATCAAGGTCGGATGAAAAAAATTTGCCGAGTATTCAGAAAACCAGTAGTATTTTGGAAGCTTGGAACACCTTTCCAATAAAGGTGTTTTATGCAGTGTTTGCTTGTGGCTATTTCAAGAGGAAACAAACCACAAAGACAGAACTTAGAACTACTTTATTTTGTCAAGTTTCAAGGAGCTAGCACAAACCGTGTTTGATTTAGACTTAAAAAACACATCTATCTGTATAGGAGGAAATAGAGTGAAACCTAAAAATTCAAACTGTTACTGGTAACGAACGCTTCATCCTAGAAGAGTGAAAGTTGGGCAGCTAAGTGGACTTAGTGAACTGATCATTACCACAGAGATCATCAAGGTCGGATGAAAAAAAATTTGCCGAGTATTCCGAAAACCAGTAGTATTTTGGAAGCTTGGAACACCTTTCCAATGAATGTGTTTTACGCAGTCTTTGCTTGTGGCTATTTCAAGAGGAAACAAACCACAAAGACAGAACTTAGAACTACTTTATTTTGTCAAGTTTCAAGGAGCTAGCACAAACCGTGTTTGATTTTTACTTAAAAAACACATCTATATGTATAGGAGGAAATAGAGTGAAACCTAAAAATTCAAACTGTTACTGGTAACGAATGCTTCATCCTAGAAGATTGAAAATTGGGCAGCTAAGTGGACTTAGTGAACTGATCATTACCACAGAGATCATCAAGGTCGGATGAAAAAAAATTTGCCGAGTATTCAGAAAACCAGTAGTATTTTGGAAGCTTGGAACACCTTTCCAATGAATGTGTTTTACGCAGTCTTTGCTTGTGGCTATTTCAAGAGGAAACAAACCACAAAGACAGAACTTAGAACAACTTTATTTTGTCAAGTTTCAAGGAGCTAGAACAAACCGTGTTTGATTTAGACTTAAAAAACACATCTATCTGTATAGGAGGAAATAGAGTGAAATCTAAAAATTCAAACTGTTACTGGTAACGAACGCTTCAACCTAGAAGAGTGAAAATTGGGCAGCTAAGTGGACTTAGTGAACTGATCATTCCCACAGAGATCATCAAGGTCGGATGAAAAAAAATTTGCCGAGTATTCAGAAAACCAGTAGTATTTTGGAAGCTTGGAACACCTTTCCAATGAATGTGTTTTACGCAGTCTTTGTTTGTGGCTATTTCAAGAGGAAACAAACCACAAAGACAGAACTTAGAACTACTTTATTTTGTCAAGTTTCAAGGAGCTAGCACAAACCGTGTTTGATTTAGACTTAAAAAACACTTCTATCTGTATAGGAGGAAATAGAGTGAAACCTAAAAATTCAAACTGTTACTGGTAACGAACGCTTCATCCTAGAAGAGTGAAAATTGGGCAGGTAAGTGGACTTAGTGAACTGATCATTACCACAGAGATCATCAAGGTCGGATGAAAAAAAATTTGCCAAGTATTCAGAAAACCAGTAGTATTTTGGAAGCTTGGAACACCTTTCCAATAAAGGTGTTTTACGCAGTCTTTGCTTGTGGCTATTTCAAGAGGAAACCAACCACAAAGACAGAACTTAGAACTACTTTATTTTGTCAAGTTTCAAGGAGGTAGCACAAACCGTGTTTGATTTAGATTTAAAAAACACATCTATCTGTATAGGAGGAAATAGAGTGAAACCTAAAAATTCAAACTGTTACTGGTAACGAACGCTTCATCCTAGAAGAGTGAAAATTGGGCAGCTAAGTGGACTTAGTGAACTGATCATTACCAGAGAGATCATCAAGGTCGGATGAAAAAAAATTTGCCGAGTATTCAGAAAACCAGTAGTATTTTTGAAGATTGGAACACCTTTCCAATAACGGTGTTTTACGCAGTCTTTGCTTGTGGCTATTTCAAGAGGAAACAAACCACAAAGACAGAACTTAGAACAACTTTATTTTGTCAAGTTTCAAGGAGCTAGCACAAACCGTGTTTGATTTAGACTTCCAACACATCTATCTATATAGGAGGAAATAGAGTGAAACCTAAAACTCAAACTGTTACTGGTAACGAACGCTTCATCCTAGAAGAGTGAATATTGTGCAGCTAAGTGGACTAAGTAAACTGGTCAGTACCACAGAGATCATCAAGGTCGGATGAAAAAAATTTTGCCGAGTATTCAGAAAACCAGTAGTATTTTGGAAGCTTGGAACACCTTTCCAATGAATGTGTTTTACGCAGTCTTTGCTTGTGGCTATTTCAAGAGGACACAAACCACAAAGACAGAACTTAGAACTACTTTATTTTGTCAATTTTCAAGGAGCTAGCACAAACCGTGTTTGATTTAGACTTAAAAAACACATCTATCTGTATATGAGGAAATAGAGTGAAACCTAAAAATTCAAACTGTTACTGGTAACGAACGCTTCATCCTAGAAGAGTGAAAGTTGGGCAGCTAAGTGGACTTAGTGAACTGATCATTACCACAGAGATCATCAAGGTCCGATGAAAAAAAATTTGCCGAGTATTCAGAAAACCAGTAGTATTTTGGAAGCTTGGAACACCTTTCCAATGAATGTGTTTTACGCAGTCTTTGCTTGTGGTTATTTCAAGAGGAAACAAACCACAAAGACAGAACTTAGAACTACTTTATTTTGTCAAGTTTCAAGGAGCTAGCACAAACCGCGTTTGATTTAGACTTCCAAACACATCTATCTATATAGGAGGAAATAGAGTGAAACCTAAAAACTCAAACTGTTACTGGTAACGAACGCTTCATCCTAGAAGAGTGAATATTGGGCAGCTAAGTGGACTAAGTAAACTGATCATTACCACAGAGATCATCAAGGTCGGATGAAAAAAAATTTGCCGAGTATTCAGAAAACCAGTAGTATTTTGGAAGCTTGGAACACCTTTCCAATGAATGTGTTTTACGCAGTCTTTGCTTGTGGCTATTTCAAGAGGAAACAAACCACAAAGACAGAACTTAGAACTACTTTATTTTGTCAAGTTTCAAGGAGCTAGCACAAACCGTGTTTGATTTAGCCTTAAAAAACACATCTATCTGTATAGGAGGAAATAGAGTGAAACCTAAAAATTCAAACTGTTACTGGTAACGAACGCTTCATCCTAGAAGAGTGAAAATTGGGCAGCTAAGTGGACTTAGTGAACTGATCATTACCACAGAGATCATCAAGGTCGGATGAAAAAAAATTTGCCGAGTATTCATAAAACCAGTAGTATTTTGGAAGCTTGGAACACCTTTCCAATAAAGGTGTTTTACGCAGTGTTTGCTTGTGGCTATTTCAAGAGGAAACAAACCACAAAGACAGAACATAGAACTACTTTATTTTGTCAAGTTTCAAGGAGCTAGCACAAACCGTGTTTGATTTAGACTTAAAAAACTCATCTATCTGTATAGGAGGAAATAGAGTGAAACCTAAAAATTCAAACTGTTACTGGTAACGAATGCTTCATCCTAGAAGATTGAAAATTGGGCAGCTAAGTGGACTTAGTGAACTGATCATTACCACAGAGATCATCAAGGTCGGATGAAAAAAAATTGGCCCAGTATTCAGAAAACCAGTAGTATTTTGGAACCTTGGAACACCTTTCCAATGAATGTGTTTTACGCAGTCTTTGCTTGTGGCTATTTCAAGAGGAAACAAACCACAAAGACAGCACTTAGAAAAACTTTATTTTGTCAAGTTTCAAGGAGCTAGAACAAACCGTGATTGATTTAGACTTAAAAAACACATCTATCTGTATAGGAGGAAATAGAGTGAAACCTAAAAATTCAAACTGTTACTGGTAACGAACGCTTCATCCTAGAAGAGTGAAAATTGGGCAGCTAAGTGGACTTAGTGAACTGATCATTACCACAGAGATCATCAAGGTCGGATGAAAAAAAATTTGCCGAGTATTCCGAAAACCAGTAGTTTTTTGGAAGCTTGGCACACGTTTCCAATAAAGGTGTTTTACGCAGTCTTTGCTTGTGCCTATTTCAACAGGAAACAAACCACAAAGACAGAACTTAGAACTACTTTATTTTGTCAAGTTTCAAGGAGCTAGCACAAACCGTGTTTGATTTAGACTTCCAAACACATCTATCTATATAGGAGGAAATAGAGTGAAACCTAAAAACTCAAACTTTTACTAGTAACGAACGCTTCATCCTGGAAGAGTGAATATTGGGCAGCTAAGTGGACTAAGTAAACTGATCATTACCACAGATCATCAAGGTCGGATGAAAAAAAATTTGCCGAGTATTCAGAAAACCAGTAGTATTTTGGAAGCTTGGAACACCTTTCCAATGAATGTGTTTTACGCAGTCTTTGCTTGTGGCTATTTCAAGAGGAAACAAACCACAAAGACAGAACTTAGAACTACTTTATTTTGTCAAGTTTCAAGGAGCTAGCACAAACCGTGTTTGATTTAGACTTAAAAACACATCTATCTGTATAGGAGGAAATAGAGTGAAACCTAAAAATTCAAACTGTTACTGGTAACGAACGCTTCATCCTAGAAGAGTGAAAGTTGGGCAGCTAAGTGGACTTAGTGAACTGATCATTACCACAGAGATCATCAAGGTCGGATGAAAAAAAATTTGCCGAGTATTCAGAAAACCAGTAGTATTTTGGAAGCTTGGAACACCTTTCCAATGAATGTGTTTTACGCAGTCTTTGCTTGTGGCTATTTCAAGAGGAAACAAACCACAAAGACAGAACTTAGAAAAACTTTATTTTGTCAAAATTCAAGGAGCTAGAACAAACCGTGATTGATTTAGACTTAAAAAACACATCTATCTGTATAGGAGGAAATAGAGTGAAACCTAAAAATTCAAACTGTTACTGGTAACGAACGCTTCATCCTAGAAGAGTGAAAGTTGGGCAGCTAAGTGGACTTAGTGAACTGATCATTACCACAGAGATCATCAAGGTCCGATGAAAAAAAATTTGCCGAGTATTCAGAAAACCAGTAGTATTTTGGAAGCTTGGAACACCTTTCCAATGAATGTGTTTTACGCAGTCTTTGCTTGTGGCTATTTCAAGAGGAAACAAACCACAAAGACAGAACTTAGAACTACTTTATTTTGTCAAGTTTCATGGAGCTAGCACAAACCGTGTTTGATTTAGACTTAAAAAAACACATCTATCTTTATAGGAGGAAATAGAGTGAAACCTAAAAATTCAAACTGTTACTGGTAAGGAACGCTTCATCCTAGAAGAGTGAAAATTGGGCAGATAAGTGGACTTAGTGAACTGATCATTACCACAGAGATCATCAAGGTCGGATGAAAAAAAATTTGCCGAGTATTCCGAAAACAGTAGTTTTTTGGAAGCTTGGGACACCTTTCCAATGAATGTGTTTTACGCAGTCTTTGCTTTTGCCTATTTCAAGAGGAAACAAACCACAAAGACAGAACTTAGAACTACTTTTTTTTGTCAAGATTCAAGGAGCTAGCACAAACCGTGTTTGATTTAGACTTCCAAACACATCTATCTATATAGGAGGAAATAGAGTGAAACCTAAAAACTCAAACTGTTACTGGTAACGAACGCTTCATCCTAGAAGAGTGAATATTGGGCAGCTAAGTGGACTAAGTAAACTGATCATTACCACAGAGATCATCAAGGTCAGATGAAAAAAAATTTGCCGAGTATTCAGAAAACCAGTAGTATTTTGGAAGCTTGGAACACCTTTCCAATGAATGTGTTTTACGCAGTCTTTGCTTGTGGCTATTTCAAGAGGAAACAAACCACAAAGACAGAACTTAGAACTACTTTATTTTGTCAAGTTTCAAGGAGCTAGCACAAACCGTGTTTGATTTAGCCTTAAAAAACACATCTATCTGTATAGGAGGAAATAGAGTGAAACCTAAAAATTCAAACTGTTACTGGTAACGAACGCTTCATCCTAGAAGAGTGAAAATTGGGCAGCTAAGTGGACTTAGTGAACTGATCATTACCACAGAGATCATCAAGGTCGGATGAAAAAAAATTTGCCGAGTATTCATAAAACCAGTAGTATTTTGGAAGCTTGGAACACCTTTCCAATAAAGGTGTTTTACGCAGTGTTTGCTTGTGGCTATTTCAAGAGGAAACAAACCACAAAGACAGAACATAGAACTACTTTATTTTGTCAAGTTTCAAGGAGCTAGCACAAACCGTGTTTGATTTAGACTTAAAAAACTCATCTATCTGTATAGGAGGAAATAGAGTGAAACCTAAAAATTCAAACTGTTACTGGTAACGAATGCTTCATCCTAGAAGATTGAAAATTGGGCAGCTAAGTGGACTTAGTGAACTGATCATTACCGCAGAGATCATCAAGGTCGGATAAAAAAAAATTTGCCGATTATTCCGAAAACCAGTAGTATTTTGGAACCTTGGAACACCTTTCCAATGAATGTGTTTTACGCAGTCTTTGCTTGTGGCTATTTCAAGAGGAAACAAACCACAAAGACAGCACTTAGAAAAACTTTATTTTGTCAAGTTTCAAGGAGCTAGAACAAACCGTGATTGATTTAGACTTAAAAAACACATCTATCTGTATAGGAGGAAATAGAGTGAAACCTAAAAATTCAAACTGTTACTGGTAACGAACGCTTCATCCTAGAAGAGTGAAAATTGGGCAGCTAAGTGGACTTAGTCAACTGATCATTACCACAGAGATCATCAAGGTCGGATGAAAAAAAATTTGCCGAGTATTCAGAAAACCAGTAGTATTTTGGAAGCTTGGAACACCTTTCCAATGAATGTGTTTTACGCAGTTTTTGCTTGTGGCTATTTCAAGAGGAAACAAACCACAAAGACAGAACTTAGAACTACTTTATTTTGTCAAGTTTCCAGGAGCTAGCACAAACCGTGTTTGATTTAGACTTAAAAAACACATCTATCTGTATAGGAGGAAATAGAGTGAAACCTAAAAATTCAAACTGTTACTGGTAACGAACGCTTCATCCTAGAAGAGTGAAAATTGGGCAGCTAAGTGGACTTAGTGAACTGATCATTACCACAGAGATCATCAAGGTCGGATGAAAAAAAATTTGCCGAGTATTCCGAAGACCAGTAGTTTTTTGGAAGCTTGGCACACCTTTCCAAAAAAGGTGTTTTACGCAGTCTTTGCTTGTGCCTATTTCAACAGGAAACAAACCACAAAGACAGAACATAGAACTACTTTATTTTGTCAAGTTTCAAGGAGCTAGCACAAACCGTGTTTGATTTAGACTTAAAAAACTCATCTATCTGTATAGGAGTAAATAGAGTGAAACCTAAAAATTCAAACTGTTACTGGTAACGAATGCTTCATCCTAGAAGATTGAAAATTGGGCAGCTAAGTGGACTTAGTGAACTGATCATTACCACAGAGATCATCAAGGTCGGATGAAAAAAAATTTGCCAAGTATTCAGAAAACCAGTAGTATTTTGGAAGCTTGGAACACCTTTCCAATGAATGTGTTTTTCGCAGTCTTTGCTTGTGGCTATTACAAGAGGATACAAACCACAAAGACAGAACTTAGAAAAACTTTATTTTGTCAAGTTTCAAGGAGCTAGAACAAACCGTGATTGATTTAGACTTAAAAAACACATCTATCTGTATAGGAGGAAATAGAGTGAAACCTAAAAATTCAAACTGTTACTGGTAACGAACGCTTCATCCTAGAAGAGTGAAAGTTGGGCAGCTAAGTGGACTTAGTGAACTGATCATTACCACAGAGATCATCAAGGTCCGATGAAAAAAAATTTGCCGAGTATTCAGAAAACCAGTAGTATTTTGGAAGCTTGGAACACCTTTCCAATAAAGGTGTTTTACGCAGTGTTTGCTTGTGGCTATTTCAAAAGGAAACAAACCACAAAGACAGAACATAGAACTACTTTATTTTGTCAAGTTTCAAGGAGGTAGCACAAACCGTGTTTGATTTAGACTTAAAAAACTCATCTATCTGTATAGGAGGAAATAGAGTGAAACCTAAGAATTCAAACTGTTACTGGTAACGAATGCTTCATCCTAGAAGATTGAAAATTGGGCAGCTAAGTGGACTTAGTGAACTGATCATTACCACAGAGATCATCAAGGTCGGAAGAAAAAAAAATTTGCCGAGTTTTCAGAAAACCAGTAGTATTTTGGAACCTTGGAACACCTTTCCAATGAATGTGTTTTACGCAGTCTTTGCTTGTGGCTATTTCAAGAGGAAACAAACCACAAAGACAGCACTTAGAAAAACTTTATTTTGTCAAGTTTAAGGAGCTAGAACAAACCGTGATTGATTTAGACTTAAAAAACACATCTATCTGTATAGGAGGAAATAGAGTGAATCCTAAAAATTCAAACTGTTACTGGTAACGAACGCTTCATCCTAGAAGAGTGAAAATTGGGCAGCTAAGTGGAATTAGTGAACTGATCATTACCACAGAGATCATCATGGTCGGATGAAAAAAAATTTGCCGAGTATTCAGAAAACCAGTAGTATTTTGGAAGCTTGGCACACCTTTCCAATGAATGTTTTTTACGCAGTCTTTGCTTGTGCCTATTTCAAGAGGAAACAAACCACAAAGATAGAACTTAGAACTACTTTATTTTGTCAAGTTTCAAGGAGCTAGCACAAACCGTGTTTGATTTAGACTTCCAAACACATCTGTCAATATAGGAGGAAATAGAGTGAAACCTAAAAACTCAAACTGTTACTGGTAACGAACGCTTCATCCTAGAAGAGTGAAAATTGGGCAGCTAAGTGGACTTAGTCAACTGATCATTACCACAGAGATCATCAAGGTCGGATGAAAAAAAATTTGCCGAGTATTCAGAAAACCAGTAGTATTTTGGAAGCTTGGAACACCTTTCCAATGAATGTGTTTTACGCAGTTTTTGCTTGTGGCTATTTCAAGAGGAAACAAAACCACAAAGACAGAACTTGGAACTACTTTATTTTGTCAAGTTTCAAGGAGCTAGCACAAACCGTGTTTGATTTAGACTTAAAAAACACATCTATCTGTATAGGAGGAAATAGAGTGAAACCTAAAAATTCAAACTGTTACTGGTAACGAACGCTTCATCCTAGAAGAGTGAAAATTGGGCAGCTAAGTGGACTTAGTGAACTGATCATTACCACAGAGATCATCAAGGTCGGATGAAAAAAAATTTGCCGAGTATTCCGAAAACCAATAGTTTTTTGGAAGCTTGGCACACCTTTCCAATAAAGGTGTTTTACGCAGTCTTTGCTTGTGCCTATTTCAACAGGAAACAAACCACAAAGACAGAACTTAGAACTACTTTATTTTGTCAAGTTTCAAGGAGCTAGCACAAACCGTGTTTGATTTAGACTTCCAAACACATCTATCTATATAGGAGGAAATAGAGTGAAACCTAAAAACTCAAACTGTTACTGGTAACGAACGGTTCATCCTAGAAGAGTGAATATTGGGCAGCTAAGTGGACTAAGTAAACTGATCATTACCACAGAGATCTTCAAGGTCGGATGAAAAAAAAATTGCCGAGTATACAGAAAACCAGTAGTTTTTTGGAAGCTTGGCACACCTTTCCAATGAAGGTGTTTTACGCAGTCTTTGCATGTGGCTATTTCAAGAGGAAACAAACCACAAAGACAGAACTTAGAACTACTTTATTTTGTCAAGTTTCAAGGAGCTAGCACAAACCGTGTTTGATTTAGACTTAAAAAACACATCTATCTTTATAGGAGGAAATCGAGTGAAACCTAAAAATTCAAACTGTTACTGGTAACGAACGCTTCATCCTAGAAGAGTGAAAATTGGGCAGCTAAGTGGACTTAGTGAACTGATCATTACCAGAGAGATCATCAAGGTCGGATGAAAAAAAATTTGCCGAGTATTCAGAAAACCAGTAGTATTTTGGAAGCTTGGAACACCTTTCCAATAAAGGTGTTTTACGCAGTCTTTGCTTGTGCCTATTTCAAGAGGAAACAAACCACAAAGACAGAACTTAGAACTACTTTATTTTGTCAAGTTTCAAGGAGCTAGCACAAACCGTGTTTGATTTAGACTTCCAAACACATCTATCTATATAGGAGGAAATAGAGTGAAACCTAAAAACTCAAACTGTTACTGGTAACGAACGCTTCATCCTAGAAGAGTGAATATTGGGCAGCTAAGTGGACTAAGTAAACTGGTCATTACCACAGAGATCATCAAGGTCAGATGAAAAAAAATTTGCCGAGTATTCAGAAAACCAGTAGTATTTTGGAAGCTTGGAACACCTTTCCAATGAATGTGTTTTACGCAGTCTTTGCTTGTGGCTATTTCAAGAGGAAACAAACCACAAAGACAGAACATAGAACTACTTTATTTTGTCAAGTTTCAAGGAGCTAGCACAAACCGTGTTTGATTTAGACTTAAAAAACACATCTATCTGTATAGGAGGAAATAGAGTGAAACCTAAAAATTCAAACTCTTACTGGTAACGAACGCTTCATCCTAGAAGAGTGAAAATTGGGCAGCTAAGTGGACTTAGTGAACTGATCATTACCACAGAGATCATCAAGTTCGGATGAAAAAAATTTGCCGAGTATTCAGAAAACCAGTAGTATTTTGGAAGCTTGGAACACCTTTCCAATTAAGGTGTTTTACGCAGTGTTTGCTTGTGGCTATTTCAAGAGGAAACAAACCACAAAGACAGAACTTAGAACTACTTTATTTTGTCAAGTTTCAAGGAGCTAGCACAAACCGTGTTTTATTTAGACTTAAAAAACACATCTATCTGTATAGGAGGAAATAGAGTGAAACCTAAAAATTCAAACTGTTACTGGTAACGAACGCTTCATCCTAGAAGAGTGAAATTTGGGCAGCTAAGTGGACTTAGTGAACTGATCATTACCACAGAGATCATCAAGGTCGGATGAAAAAAAATTTGCCGATTATTCAGAAAACCAGTAGTATTTTGGAAGCTTGGAACACCTTTCCAATGAATGTGTTTTACGCAGTTTTTGCTTGTGGCTATTTCAAGAGGAAACAAACCACAAAGACAGAACTTAGAACAACTTTATTTTGTCAAGTTTCAAGGAGCTAGAACAAACCGATATTGATTTAGACTTAAAAAACACATCTATCTGTATAAGAGGAAATAGAGTGAAACCTAAAAATTCAAACTGTTACTGGTAACGAACGCTTCATCCTAGAAGAGTGAAAATTGGGCAGCTAAGTGGACTTAGTGAACTGATCATTACCACAGAGATCATCAAGGTCGGATGAAAAAAAATTTGCCGAGTATTCAGAAAACCAGTAGTTTTTTGGAAGCTTGGCACACCTTTCCAATAAAGGTGTTTTACGCAGTCTTTGCTTGTGCCTATTTCAACAGGAAACAAACCACAAAGACAGAACTTAGAACTACTTTATTTTGTCAAGTTTCAAGGAGCTAGCACAAACCGTGTTTGATTAAGACTTCCAAACACATCTATCTATATAGGAGGAAATAGAGTGAAACCTAAAAACTCAAACTGTTACTGGTAACGAACGCTTCATCCTAGAAGAATGAATATTGGGCAGCTAAGTGGACTAAGTAAACTGATCATTACCACAGAGATCATCAAGGTCGGATGAAAAAAAATTTGCCGAGTATTCAGAAAACCAGTAGTTTTTTGGAAGCTTGGCACACCTTTCCAATGAAGGTGTTTTACGCAGTCTTTGCTTGTGGCTATTTCAAGAGGAAACAAACCACAAAGACAGAACTTAGAACTACTTTATTTTGTCAAGTTTCAAGGAGCTAGCACAAACCGTGTTTGATTTAGACTTAAAAAACACATCTATCTGTATAGGAGGAAATCGAGTGAAAAATAAAAATTCAAACTGTTACTGCTAACGAACGCTTCATCCTAGAAGAGTGAAAATTGGGCAGCTAAGTGGACTTAGTGAACTGATCATTACCACAGAGATCATCAAGGTCGGATGAAAAAAAATTTGCCGAGTATTCAGAAAACCAGTAGTATTTTGGAAGCTTTAATCACCTTTCCAATAAAGGTGTTTTACGGAGTCTTTGCTTGTGGCTATTTCAAGAGGAAACAAACCGCAAAGACAGAACTTAGAACTACTTTATTTTGTCAAGTTTCAAGGAGCTAGCACAAACCGTGTTTGATTTAGACTTAAAAAACACATCTATCTGTATAGGAGGAAATAGAGTGAAACCTAAAAATTCAAACTGTTACTGGTAACGAACGCTTCATCCTAGAAGAGTGAAAATTGGGCAGCTAAGTGGACTTAGTGAACTGATCATTACCATAGAGATCATCAAGGTCGGATGAAAAAAAATTTGCCGAGTATTCCGAAAACCAGTAGTTTTTTGGAAGCTTGGCACACCTTTCCAATGAATGTGTTTTATGCAGTCTTTGCTTTTGGCTATTTCAAGAGGAAACAAACCACAAAGAAAGAACTTAGAACTACTTTATTTTGTCAAGTTTCAAGGAGCTAGCACAAACCGTGTTTGATTTAGACTTCCAAACACATCTATCTATATAGGAGGAAATAGAGTGAAACCTAAAAATTCAAACTGTTACTGGTAACGAACGGTTCATCCTAGAAGAGTGAATATTGGGCAGCTAAGTGGACTAAGTAAACTGATCATTACCACAGAGATCTTCAAGGTCGGATGAAAAAAAAATTGCCGAGTATACAGAAAACCAGTAGTTTTTTGGAAGCTTGGCACACCTTTCCAATGAAGGTGTTTTACGCAGTCTTTGCTTGTGGCTATTTCAAGAGGAAACAAACCACAAAGACAGAACTTAGAACTACTTTATTTTGTCAAGTTTCAAGGAGCTAGCACAAACCGTGTTTGATTTAGACTTAAAAAACACATCTATCTGTATAGGAGGAAATCGAGTGAAACCTAAAAATTCAAACTGTTACTGGTAACGAACGCTTCATCCTAGAAGAGTGAATATTGGGCAGCTAAGTGGACTAAGTAAACTGGTCATTACCACAGAGATCATCAAGGTCAGATGAAAAAAAATTTGCCGAGTATTCAGAAAACCAGTAGTATTTTGGAAGCTTGGAACACCTTTCCAATGAATGTGTTTTACGCAGTCTTTGCTTGTGGCTATTTCAAGAGGAAACAAACCACAAAGACAGAACATAGAACTACTTTATTTTGTCAAGTTTCAAGGAGCTAGCACAAACCGTGTTTGATTTAGACTTAAAAAACACATCTATCTGTATAGGAGGAAATAGAGTGAAACCTAAAAATTCAAACTCTTACTGGTAACGAACGCTTCATCCTAGAAGAGTGAAAATTGGGCAGCTAAGTGGACTTAGTGAACTGATCATTACCACAGAGATCATCAAGTTCGGATGAAAAAAATTTGCCGAGTATTCAGAAAACCAGTAGTATTTTGGAAGCTTGGAACACCTTTCCAATTAAGGTGTTTTACGCAGTGTTTGCTTGTGGCTATTTCAAGAGGAAACAAACCACAAAGACAGAACTTAGAACTACTTTATTTTGTCAAGTTTCAAGGAGCTAGCACAAACCGTGTTTTATTTAGACTTAAAAAACACATCTATCTGTATAGGAGGAAATAGAGTGAAACCTAAAAATTCAAACTGTTACTGGTAACGAACGCTTCATCCTAGAAGAGTGAAATTTGGGCAGCTAAGTGGACTTAGTGAACTGATCATTACCACAGAGATCATCAAGGTCGGATGAAAAAAAATTTGCCGATTATTCAGAAAACCAGTAGTATTTTGGAAGCTTGGAACACCTTTCCAATGAATGTGTTTTACGCAGTTTTTGCTTGTGGCTATTTCAAGAGGAAACAAACCACAAAGACAGAACTTAGAACAACTTTATTTTGTCAAGTTTCAAGGAGCTAGAACAAACCGATATTGATTTAGACTTAAAAAACACATCTATCTGTATAAGAGGAAATAGAGTGAAACCTAAAAATTCAAACTGTTACTGGTAACGAACGCTTCATCCTAGAAGAGTGAAAATTGGGCAGCTAAGTGGACTTAGTGAACTGATCATTACCACAGAGATCATCAAGGTCGGATGAAAAAAAATTTGCCGAGTATTCAGAAAACCAGTAGTTTTTTGGAAGCTTGGCACACCTTTCCAATAAAGGTGTTTTACGCAGTCTTTGCTTGTGCCTATTTCAACAGGAAACAAACCACAAAGACAGAACTTAGAACTACTTTATTTTGTCAAGTTTCAAGGAGCTAGCACAAACCGTGTTTGATTAAGACTTCCAAACACATCTATCTATATAGGAGGAAATAGAGTGAAACCTAAAAACTCAAACTGTTACTGGTAACGAACGCTTCATCCTAGAAGAATGAATATTGGGCAGCTAAGTGGACTAAGTAAACTGATCATTACCACAGAGATCATCAAGGTCGGATGAAAAAAAATTTGCCGAGTATTCAGAAAACCAGTAGTTTTTTGGAAGCTTGGCACACCTTTCCAATGAAGGTGTTTTACGCAGTCTTTGCTTGTGGCTATTTCAAGAGGAAACAAACCACAAAGACAGAACTTAGAACTACTTTATTTTGTCAAGTTTCAAGGAGCTAGCACAAACCGTGTTTGATTTAGACTTAAAAAACACATCTATCTGTATAGGAGGAAATCGAGTGAAAAATAAAAATTCAAACTGTTACTGCTAACGAACGCTTCATCCTAGAAGAGTGAAAATTGGGCAGCTAAGTGGACTTAGTGAACTGATCATTACCACAGAGATCATCAAGTTCGGATGAAAAAAAATTTGCCGAGTATTCAGAAAACCAGTAGTATTTTGGAAGCTTTAATCACCTTTCCAATAAAGGTGTTTTACGGAGTCTTTGCTTGTGGCTATTTCAAGAGGAAACAAACCGCAAAGACAGAACTTAGAACTACTTTATTTTGTCAAGTTTCAAGGAGCTAGCACAAACCGTGTTTGATTTAGACTTAAAAAACACATCTATCTGTATAGGAGGAAATAGAGTGAAACCTAAAAATTCAAACTGTTACTGGTAACGAACGCTTCATCCTAGAAGAGTGAAAATTGGGCAGCTAAGTGGACTTAGTGAACTGATCATTACCATAGAGATCATCAAGGTCGGATGAAAAAAAATTTGCCGAGTATTCCGAAAACCAGTAGTTTTTTGGAAGCTTGGCACACCTTTCCAATGAATGTGTTTTATGCAGTCTTTGCTTTTGGCTATTTCAAGAGGAAACAAACCACAAAGACAGAACTTAGAACTACTTTATTTTGTCAAGTTTCAAGGAGCTAGCACAAACCGTGTTTGATTTAGACTTCCAAACACATCTATCTATATAGGAGGAAATAGAGTGAAACCTAAAAACTCAAACTGTTACTGGTAACGAACGGTTCATCCTAGAAGAGTGAATATTGGGCAGCTAAGTGGACTAAGTAAACTGATCATTACCACAGAGATCTTCAAGGTCGGATGAAAAAAAAATTGCCGAGTATACAGAAAACCAGTAGTTTTTTGGAAGCTTGGCACACCTTTCCAATGAAGGTGTTTTACGCAGTCTTTGCTTGTGGCTATTTCAAGAGGAAACAAACCACAAAGACAGAACTTAGAACTACTTTATTTTGTCAAGTTTCAAGGAGCTAGCACAAACCGTGTTTGATTTAGACTTAAAAAACACATCTATCTGTATAGGAGGAAATCGAGTGAAACCTAAAAATTCAAACTGTTACTGGTAACGAACGCTTCATCCTAGAAGAGTGAATATTGGGCAGCTAAGTGGACTAAGTAAACTGGTCATTACCACAGAGATCATCAAGGTCAGATGAAAAAAAATTTGCCGAGTATTCAGAAAACCAGTAGTATTTTGGAAGCTTGGAACACCTTTCCAATGAATGTGTTTTACGCAGTCTTTGCTTGTGGCTATTTCAAGAGGAAACAAACCACAAAGACAGAACATAGAACTACTTTATTTTGTCAAGTTTCAAGGAGCTAGCACAAACCGTGTTTGATTTAGACTTAAAAAACACATCTATCTGTATAGGAGGAAATAGAGTGAAACCTAAAAATTCAAACTCTTACTGGTAACGAACGCTTCATCCTAGAAGAGTGAAAATTGGGCAGCTAAGTGGACTTAGTGAACTGATCATTACCACAGAGATCATCAAGTTCGGATGAAAAAAATTTGCCGAGTATTCAGAAAACCAGTAGTATTTTGGAAGCTTGGAACACCTTTCCAATTAAGGTGTTTTACGCAGTGTTTGCTTGTGGCTATTTCAAGAGGAAACAAACCACAAAGACAGAACTTAGAACTACTTTATTTTGTCAAGTTTCAAGGAGCTAGCACAAACCGTGTTTTATTTAGACTTAAAAAACACATCTATCTGTATAGGAGGAAATAGAGTGAAACCTAAAAATTCAAACTGTTACTGGTAACGAACGCTTCATCCTAGAAGAGTGAAATTTGGGCAGCTAAGTGGACTTAGTGAACTGATCATTACCACAGAGATCATCAAGGTCGGATGAAAAAAAAATTTGCCGATTATTCAGAAAACCAGTAGTATTTTGGAAGCTTGGAACACCTTTCCAATGAATGTGTTTTACGCAGTTTTTGCTTGTGGCTATTTCAAGAGGAAACAAACCACAAAGACAGAACTTAGAACAACTTTATTTTGTCAAGTTTCAAGGAGCTAGAACAAACCGATATTGATTTAGACTTAAAAACACATCTATCTGTATAAGAGGAAATAGAGTGAAACCTAAAAATTCAAACTGTTACTGGTAACGAACGCTTCATCCTAGAAGAGTGAAAATTGGGCAGCTAAGTGGACTTAGTGAACTGATCATTACCACAGAGATCATCAAGGTCGGATGAAAAAAAATTTGCCGAGTATTCAGAAAACCAGTAGTTTTTTGGAAGCTTGGCACACCTTTCCAATAAAGGTGTTTTACGCAGTCTTTGCTTGTGCCTATTTCAACAGGAAACAAACCACAAAGACAGAACTTAGAACTTCTTTATTTTGTCAAGTTTCAAGGAGCTAGCACAAACCGTGTTTGATTAAGACTTCCAAACACATCTATCTATATAGGAGGAAATAGAGTGAAACCTAAAAACTCAAACTGTTACTGGTAACGAACGCTTCATCCTAGAAGAATGAATATTGGGCAGCTAAGTGGACTAAGTAAACTGATCATTACCACAGAGATCATCAAGGTCGGATGAAAAAAAATTTGCCGAGTATTCAGAAAACCAGTAGTTTTTTGGAAGCTTGGCACACCTTTCCAATGAAGGTGTTTTACGCAGTCTTTGCTTGTGCTATTTCAAGAGGAAACAAACCACAAAGACAGAACTTAGAACTACTTTATTTGTCAAGTTTCAAGGAGCTAGCACAAACCGTGTTTGATTTAGACTTAAAAAACACATCTATCTGTATAGGAGGAAATCGAGTGAAAAATAAAAATTCAAACTGTTACTGCTAACGAACGCTTCATCCTAGAAGAGTGAAAATTGGGCAGCTAAGTGGACTTAGTGAACTGATCATTACCACAGAGATCATCAAGGTCGGATGAAAAAAAATTTGCCGAGTATTCAGAAAACCAGTAGTATTTTGGAAGCTTGGATCACCTTTCCAATAAAGGTGTTTTACGGAGTCTTTGCTTGTGGCTATTTCAAGAGGAAACAAACCGCAAAGACAGAACTTAGAACTACTTTATTTTGTCAAGTTTCAAGGAGCTAGCACAAACCGTGTTTGATTTAGACTTAAAAAACACATCTATCTGTATAGGAGGAAATAGAGTGAAACCTAAAAATTCAAACTGTTACTGGTAACGAACGCTTCATCCTAGAAGAGTGAGAATTGGGCAGCTAAGTGGACTTAGTGAACTGATCATTACCATAGAGATCATCAAGGTCGGATGAAAAAAAATTTGCCGAGTATTCCGAAAACCAGTAGTTTTTTGGAAGCTTGGCACACCTTTCCAATGAATGTGTTTTACGCAGTCTTTGCTTTTGGCTATTTCAAGAGGAAACAAACCACAAAGACAGAACTTAGAACTACTTTATTTTGTCAAGTTTCAAGGAGCTAGCACAAACCGTGTTTGATTTAGACTTCCAAACACATCTATCTATATAGGAGGAAATAGAGTGAAACCTAAAAACTCAAACTGTTACTGGTAACGAACGCTTCATCCTAGAAGAGTGAATATTGGGCAGCTAAGTGGACTAAGTAAACTGATCATTACCACAGAGATCATCAAGGTCGGATGAAAAAAAATTTGCCGAGTATTCAGAAAACCAGTAGTTTTTTGGAAGCTTGGCACACCTTTCCAATGAAGGTGTTTTACGCAGTCTTTGCTTGTGGCTATTTCAAGAGGAAACAAACCACAAAGACAGAACTTAGAACTACTTTATTTTGTCAAGTTTAAAGGAGCTAGCACAAACCGTGTTTGATTTAGACTTAAAAAACACATCTATCTGTATAGGAGGAAATAGAGTGAAACCTAAAAATTCAAACTGTTACTGGTAACGAACGCTTCAACCTAGAAGAGTGAAAATTGGGCAGCTAAGTGGACTTAGTGAACTGATCATTACCACAGAGACCATCAAGGTCGGATGAAAAAAAAATTTGCCGAGTATTCCGAAAACCAGTAGTTTTTTGGAAGCTTGGCACACCTTTCCAATAAAGGTGTTTTACGCAGTCTTTGCTTGTGCCTATTTCAACAGGAAACAAACCACAAAGACAGAACTTAGAACTACTTTATTTTGTCAAGTTTCAAGGAGCTAGCACAAACCGTGTTTGATTTAGACTTCCAAACACATCTATCTATATAGGAGGAAATAGAGTGAAACCTAAAAACTCATACTGTTACTGGTAACGAACGGTTCATCCTAGAAGAGTGAATATTGGGCAGCTAAGTGGACTAAGTAAACTGATCATTACCACAGAGATCATCAAGGTCGGATGAAAAAAAATTTGCCGAGTATTCAGAAAACCAGTAGTTTTTTGGAAGCTTGGCACACCTTTCCAATGAAGGTGTTTTACGCAGTCTTTGCTTGTGGCTATTTCAAGAGTAAACAAACCACAAAGA
Organism: Callospermophilus lateralis; assembly: GCF_048772815.1. Lineage (NCBI taxonomy): Eukaryota > Metazoa > Chordata > Mammalia > Rodentia > Sciuridae > Callospermophilus > Callospermophilus lateralis. The sequence goes on from NW_027515542.1 coordinate 64,258, forward strand.
CAGAACTTAGAACTACTTTATTTTGTCAAGTTTCAAGGAGCTAGCACAAACCGTGTTTGATTTAGACTTAAAAAACACATCTATCTGTATAGGAGGAAATCGAGTGAAACCTAAAAATTCAAACTCTTACTGGTAACGAACGCTTCATCCTAGAAGAGTGAAAATTGGGCAGCTAAGTGGACTTAGTGAACTGATCATTACCACAGAGATCATCAAGTTCGGATGAAAAAAATTTGCCGAGTATTCAGAAAACCAGTAGTATTTTGGAAGCTTGGAACACCTTTCCAATTAAGGTGTTTTACGCAGTGTTTGCTTGTGGCTATTTCAAGAGGAAACAAACCACAAAGACAGAACTTAGAACTACTTTATTTTGTCAAGTTTCAAGGAGCTAGCACAAACCGTGTTTGATTTAGACTTAAAAAACACATCTATCTGTATAGGAGGAAATAGAGTGAAACCTAAAAATTCAAACTGTTACTGGTAACGAACGCTTCATCCTAGAAGAGTGAAAATTGGGCAGCTAAGTGGACTTAGTGAACTGATCATTACCACAGAGATCATCAAGGTCGGATGAAAAAAAATTTGCCGATTATTCAGAAAACCAGTAGTATTTTGGAAGCTTGGAACACCTTTCCAATGAATGTGTTTTACGCAGTTTTTGCTTGTGGCTATTTCAAGAGGAAACAAACCACAAAGACAGAACTTAGAACAACTTTATTTTGTCAAGTTTCAAGGAGCTAGAACAAACCGATATTGATTTAGACTTAAAAAACACATCTATCTGTATAAGAGGAAATAGAGTGAAACCTAAAAATTCAAACTGTTACTGGTAACGAACGCTTCATCCTAGAAGAGTGAAAATTGGGCAGCTAAGTGGACTTAGTGAACTGATCATTACCACAGAGATCATCAAGGTCGGATGAAAAAAAATTTGCCGAGTATTCAGAAAACCAGTAGTTTTTTGGAAGCTTGGCACACCTTTCCAATAAAGGTGTTTTACGCAGTCTTTGCTTGTGCCTATTTCAACAGGAAACAAACCACAAAGACAGAACTTAGAACTACTTTATTTTGTCAAGTTTCAAGGAGCTAGCACAAACCGTGTTTGATTAAGACTTCCAAACACATCTATCTATATAGGAGGAAATAGAGTGAAACCTAAAAATCAAACTGTTACTGGTAACGAACGCTTCATCCTAGAAGAGTGAATATTGGGCAGCTAAGTGGACTAAGTAAACTGATCATTACCACAGAGATCATCAAGGTCGGATGAAAAAAAATTTGCCGAGTATTCAGAAAACCAGTAGTTTTTTGGAAGCTTGGCACACCTTTCCAATGAATGTGTTTTACGCAGTCTTTGCTTGTGGCTATTTCAAGAGGAAACAAACCACAAAGACAGAACTTAGAACTACTTTATTTTGTCAAGTTTCAAGGAGCTAGCACAAACCGTGTTTGATTTAGACTTAAAAAACTCATCTATCTGTATAGGAGGAAATCGAGTGAAAAATAAAAATTCAAACTGTTACTGCTAACGAACGCTTCATCCTAGAAGAGTGAAAATTGGGCAGCTAAGTGGACTTAGTGAACTGATCATTACCACAGAGATCATCAAGGTCGGATGAAAAAAATTTGCCGAGTATTCAGAAAACCAGTAGTATTTTGGAAGCTTGGATCACCTTTCCAATAAAGGTGTTTTACGCAGTCTTTGCTTGTGGCTATTTCAAGAGGAAACAAACCACAAAGACAGAACTTAGAACTACTTTATTTTGTCAAGTTTCAAGGAGCTAGCACAAACCGTGTTTGATTTAGACTTAAAAAACACATCTATCTGTATAGGAGGAAATAGAGTGAAACCTAAAAATTCAAACTGTTACTGGTAACGAACGCTGCATCCTAGAAGAGTGAAAATTGGGCAGCTAAGTGGACTTAGTGAACTGATCATTACCATAGAGATCATCAAGTTCGGATGAAAAAAAATTTGCCGAGTATTCCGAAAACCAGTAGTTTTTTGGAAGCTTGGCACACCTGTCCAATGAATGTGTTTTACGCAGTCTTTGCTTGTGGCTATTTCAACAGGAAACAAACCACAAAGACAGAACTTAGAACTACTTTATTTTGTCAAGTTTCAAGGAGCTAGCACAAACCGTGTTTGATTTAGACTTCCAAACACATCTATCTATATAGGAGGAAATAGAGTGAAACCTAAAAACTCAAACTGTTACTGGTAACGAACGCTTCATCCTAGAAGAGTGAATATTGGGCAGCTAAGTGGACTAAGTAAACTGATCATTACCACAGAGATCATCAAGGTCGGATGAAAAAAAATTTGCCGAGTATTCAGAAAACCAGTAGTTTTTTGGAAGCTTGGAACACCTTTCCAATGAAGGTGTTTTACGCAGTCTTTGCTTGTGGCTATTTCAAGAGGAAACAAACCACAAAGACAGAACTTAGAACTACTTTATTTTGTCAAGTTTCAAGGAGCTAGCACAAACCGTGTTTGATTTAGACTTAAAAAACACATCTATCTGTATAGGAGGAAATAGAGTGAAACCTAAAAATTCAAACTGTTACTGGTAACGAACGCTTCAACCTAGAAGAGTGAAAATTGGGCAGCTAAGTGGACTTAGTGAACTGATCATTACCACAGAGACCATCAAGGTCGGATGAAAAAAAATTTGCCGAGTATTCCGAAAACAAGTAGTTTTTTGGAAGCTTGGCACACCTTTCCAATGAATGTGTTTTACGCAGTCTATGCTTGTGCCGATTTCAAGAGGAAACAAACCACAAAGACAGAACATAGAACTACTTTATTTTGTCAAGTTTCAAGGAGCTAGCACAAACCGTGTTTGATTTAGACTTCCAAACACATCTATATATATAGGAGGAAACAGAGTGAAACCTAAAAATTCAAACTGTTACTGGTAACGAACGCTTCATCCTAGAAGAGTGAAAATTGGGCAGGTAAGTGGACTTAGTGAACTGATCATTACCACAGAGATCATCAAGGTCGGATGAAAAAAAATTTGCCAAGTATTCAGAAAACCAGTAGTATTTTGGAAGCTTGGAACACCTTTCCAATAAAGGTGTTTTACGCAGTCTTTGCTTGTGGCTATTTCAAGAGGAAACAAACCACAAAGACAGAACTTAGAACTACTTTATTTTGTCAAGTTTCAAGGAGCTAGCACAAACCGTGTTTGATTTAGACTTAAAAAACACATCTATCTGTATAGGAGGAAATAGAGTGAAACCTAAAAATTCAAACTGTTACTGGTAACGAACGCTTCATCCTAGAAGAGTGAAAATTGGGCAGCTAAGTGGACTTAGTGAACTGATCATTACCACAGAGATCATCAAGGTCGGATGAAAAAAAATTTGCCGAGTATTCAGAAAACCAGTAGTATTTTGGAAGCTTGGCACACCTTTCCAATAAAGGTGTTTTACGCAGTCTTTGCTTATGGCTATTTCAAGAGGAAACAAACCACAAAGACAGAACTTAGAACTACTTTATTTTGTCAAGTTTCAAGGAGCTAGCACAAACCGTGTTTGATTTAGACTTAAAAAACACATCTATCTGTATAGGAGGAAATAGAGTGAAACCTAAAAATTCAAACTGTTACTGGTAACGAACGCTTCATCCTAGAAGAGTGAAAATTGGGCAGCTAAGTGGACTTAGTGAACTGATCATTACCACAGAGATCATCAAGGTCGGATGAAAAAATATTTGCCGAGTATTCAGAAAACCAGTAGTATTTTGGAAGCTTGGAACACCTTTCCAATAAAGGTGTTTTACGCAGTCTTTGCTTGTGCCTATTTCAAGAGGAAACAAACCACAAAGACAGAACTTAGAACTACTTTATTTTGTCAAGTTTCAAGGAGCTAGCACAAACCGTGTTTGATTTAGACTTCCAAACACATCTATCTATATAGGAGGAAATAGAGTGAAACCTAAAAACTCAAACTGTTACTGGTAACGAACGCTTCATCCTAGAAGAGTGAATATTGGGCAGCTAAGTGGACTAAGTAAACTGGTCATTACCACAGAGATCATCAAGGTCAGATGAAAAAAAATTTGCCGAGTATTCAGAAAACCAGTAGTATTTTGGAAGCTTGGAACACCTTTCCAATGAATGTGTTTTATGCAGTCTTTGCTTGTGGCTATTTCAAGAGGAAACAAACCACAAAGACAGAACATAGAACTACTTTATTTTGTCAAGTTTCAATGACCTAGCACAAACCGTGTTTGATTTAGACTTAAAAAACACATCTATCTGTATAGGAGGAAATAGAGTGAAACCTAAAAATTCAAACTCTTACTGGTAACGAACGCTTCATCCTAGAAGAGTGAAAATTGGGCAGCTAAGTGGACTTAGTGAACTGATCATTACCACAGAGATCATCAAGTTCGGATGAAAAAAATTTGCCGAGTATTCAGAAAACCAGTAGTATTTTGGAAGCTTGGAACACCTTTCCAATTAAGGTGTTTTACGCAGTGTTTGCTTGTGGCTATTTCAAGAGGAAACAAACCACAAAGACAGAACTTAGAACTACTTTATTTTGTCAAGTTTCAAGGAGCTAGCACAAACCGTGTTTGATTTAGACTTAAAAAACACATCTATCTGTATAGGAGGAAATCGAGTGAAAAATAAAAATTCAAACTGTTACTGCTAACGAACGCTTCATCCTAGAAGAGTGAAAATTGGGCAGCTAAGTGGACTTAGTGAACTGATCATTACCACAGAGATCATCAAGGTCGGATGAAAAAAATTTGCCGATTATTCAGAAAACCAGTAGTATTTTGGAAGCTTGGAACACCTTTCCAATGAATGTGTTTTACGCAGTTTTTGCTTGTGGCTATTTCAAGAGGAAACAAACCACAAAGACAGAACTTAGAACAACTTTATTTTGTCAAGTTTCAAGGAGCTAGAACAAACCGATATTGATTTAGACTTAAAAAAACACATCTATCTGTATAAGAGGAAATAGAGTGAAACCTAAAAATTCAAACTGTTACTGGTAACGAACGCTTCATCCTAGAAGAGTGAAAATTGGGCAGCTAAGTGGACTTAGTGAACTGATCATTACCACAGAGATCATCAAGGTCGGATGAAAAAAAATTTGCCGAGTATTCAGAAAACCAGTAGTTTTTTGGAAGCTTGGCACACCTTTCCAATAAAGGTGTTTTACGCAGTCTTTGCTTGTGCCTATTTCAACAGGAAACAAACCACAAAGACAGAACTTAGAACTACTTTATTTTGTCAAGTTTCAAGGAGCTAGCACAAACCGTGTTTGATTAAGACTTCCAAACACATCTATCTATATAGGAGGAAATAGAGTGAAACCTAAAAATCAAACTGTTACTGGTAACGAACGCTTCATCCTAGAAGAGTGAATATTGGGCAGCTAAGTGGACTAAGTAAACTGATCATTACCACAGAGATCATCAAGGTCGGATGAAAAAAAATTTGCCGAGTATTCAGAAAACCAGTAGTTTTTTGGAAGCTTGGCACACCTTTCCAATGAAGGTGTTTTACGCAGTCTTTGCTTGTGGCTATTTCAAGAGGAAACAAACCACAAAGACAGAACTTAGAACTACTTTATTTTGTCAAGTTTCAAGGAGCTAGCACAAACCGTGTTTGATTTAGACTTAAAAAACACATCTATCTGTATAGGAGGAAATCGAGTGAAAAATAAAAATTCAAACTGTTACTGCTAACGAACGCTTCATACTAGAAGAGTGAAAATTGGGCAGCTAAGTGGACTTAGTGAACTGATCATTACCACAGAGATCATCAAGGTCGGATGAAAAAAAATTTGCCGAGTATTCAGAAAACCAGTAGTATTTTGGAAGCTTGGATCACCTTTCCAATAAAGGTGTTTTACGCAGTCTTTGCTTGTGGCTATTTCAAGAGGAAACAAACCACAAAGACAGAACTTAGAACTACTTTATTTTGTCAAGTTTCAAGGAGCTAGCACAAACCGTGTTTGATTTAGACTTAAAAAACACATCTATCTGTATAGGAGGAAATAGAGTGAAACCTAAAAATTCAAACTGTTACTGGTAACGAACGCTTCATCCTAGAAGAGTGAAAATTGGGCAGCTAAGTGGACTTAGTGAACTGATCATTACCATAGAGATCATCAAGGTCGGATGAAAAAAAATTTGCCGAGTATTCCGAAAACCAGTAGTTTTTTGGAAGCTTGGCACACCTTTCCAATGAATGTGTTTTACGCAGTCTTTGCTTGTGGCTATTTCAAGAGGAAACAAACCACAAAGACAGAACTTAGAACTACTTTATTTTGTCAAGTTTCAAGGAGCTAGCACAAACCGTGTTTGATTTAGACTTCCAAACACATCTATCTATATAGGAGGAAATAGAGTGAAACCTAAAAACTCAAACTGTTACTGGTAACGAACGCTTCATCCTAGAAGAGTGAATATTGGGCAGCTAAGTGGACTAAGTAAACTGATCATTACCACAGAGATCATCAAGGTCGGATGAAAAAAAATTTGCCGAGTATTCAGAAAACCAGTAGTTTTTGGAAGCTTGGAACACCTTTCCAATGAAGGTGTTTTATGCAGTCTTTGCTTGTGGCTATTTCAAGAGGAAACAAACCACAAAGACAGAACTTAGAACTACTTTATTTTGTCAAGTTTCAAGGAGCTAGCACAAACCGTGTTTGATTTAGACTTAAAAAACACATCTATCTGTATAGGAGGAAATAGAGTGAAACCTAAAAATTCAAACTGTTACTGGTAACGAACGCTTCAACCTAGAAGAGTGAAAATTGGGCAGCTAAGTGGACTTAGTGAACTGATCATTACCACAGAGACCATCAAGGTCGGATGAAAAAAAATTTGCCGAGTATTCCGAAAACAAGTAGTTTTTTGGAAGCTTGGCACACCTTTCCAATGAATGTGTTTTACGCAGTCTATGCTTGTGCCGATTTCAAGAGGAAACAAACCACAAAGACAGAACTTAGAACTACTTTATTTTGTCAAGTTTCAAGGAGCTAGCACAAACCGTGTTTGATTTAGACTTCCAAACACATCTATATATATAGGAGGAAATAGAGTGAAACCTAAAAATTCAAACTGTTACTGGTAACGAACGCTTCATCCTAGAAGAGTGAAAAATGGGCAGGTAAGTGGACTTAGTGAACTGATCATTACCACAGAGATCATCAAGGTCGGATGAAAAAAAAATTTGCCAAGTATTCAGAAAACCAGTAGTATTTTGGAAGCTTGGAACACCTTTCCAATAAAGGTGTTTTACGCAGTCTTTGCTTGTGGCTATTTCAAGAGGAAACAAACCACAAAGACAGAACTTAGAACTACTTTATTTTGTCAAGTTTCAAGGAGCTAGCACAAACCGTGTTTGATTTAGACTTAAAAAACACATCTATCAGTATAGGAGGAAATAGAGTGAAACCTAAAAATTCAAACTGTTACTGGTAACGAACGCTTCATCCTAGAAGAGTGAAAATTGGGCAGCTAAGTGGACTTAGTGAACTGATCATTACCACAGAGATCATCAAGGTCGGATGAAAAAAAATTTGCCGAGTATTCAGAAAACCAGTAGTATTTTGGAAGCTTGGCACACCTTTCCAATAAAGGTGTTTTACGCAGTCTTTGCTTGTGGCTATTTCAAGAGGAAACAAACCACAAAGACAGAACTTAGAACTACTTTATTTTGTCAAGTTTCAAGGAGCTAGCACAACCGTGTTTGATTTAGACTTAAAAAACACATCTATCTGTATAGGAGGAAATAGAGTGAAACCTAAAAATTCAAACTGTTACTGGTAACGAACGCTTCATCCTAGAAGAGTGAAAATTGGGCAGCTAAGTGGACTTAGTGAACCGATCATTACCACAGAGATCATCAAGGTCGGATGAAAAAATATTTGCCGAGTATTCAGAAAACCAGTAGTATTTTGGGAGCTTGGAACACCTTTCCAATTAATGGTGTTTTACGCAGTCTTTGCTTGTGCCTATTTCAAGAGGAAACAAACCACAAAGACAGAACTTAGAACTACTTTATTTTGTCAAGTTTCAAGGAGCTAGCACAAACCGTGTTTGATTTAGACTTAAAAAACACATCTATCTGTATAGGAGGAAATAGAGTGAAACCTAAAAATTTAAAACTGTTACTGGTAACGAACGCTTCAACCTAGAAGAGTGAAAATTGGGCAGCTAAGTGGACTTAGTGAAACTGATCATTACCACAGAGACCATCAAGGTCGGATGAAAAAAAATTTGCCGAGTATTCCGAAAACAAGTAGTTTTTTGGAAGCTTGGCACACCTTTCCAATGAATGTGTTTTACGCAGTCTATGCTTGTGCTGATTTCAAGAGGAAACAAACCACAAAGACAGAACTTAGAACTACTTTATTTTGTCAAGTTTCAAGGAGCTAGCACAAACCGTGTTTGATTTAGACTTCCAAACACATCTATATATATAGGAGGAAATAGAGTGAAACCTAAAAATTCAAACTGTTACTGGTAACGAACGCTTCATCCTAGAAGAGTGAAAATTGGGCAGGTAAGTGGACTTAGTGAACTGATCATTACCACAGAGATCATCAAGGTCGGATGAAAAAAAATTTGCCAAGTATTCAGAAAACCAGTAGTATTTTGGAAGCTTGGAACACCTTTCCAATAAAGGTGTTTTACGCAGTCTTTGCTTGTTGGCTATTTCAAGAGGAAACAAACCACAAAGACAGAACTTAGAACTACTTTATTTTGTCAAGTTTCAAGGAGCTAGCACAAACCGTGTTTCATTTAGACTTAAAAAACACATCTATCTGTATAGGAGGAAATAGAGTGAAACCTAAAATTTCAAACTGTTACTGGTAACGAACGCGTCATCCTAGAAGAGTGAAAATTGGGCAGCTAAGTGGACTTAGTGAACCGATCATTACCACAGAGATCATCAAGGTCGGATGAAAAAATATTTGCCGAGTATTCAGAAAACCAGTAGTATTTTGGAAGCTTGGAACACCTTTCCAATGAATGTGTTTTACGCAGTCTTTGCTTGTGGCTATTTCAAGAGGAAACAAACCACAAAGACAGAACTTAGAACTACTTTATTTTGTCAAGTTTCAAGGAGCTAGCACAAACCATGTTTGATTTAGACTTAAAAAACACATCTATCTGTATAGGAGGAAATAGAGTGAAACCTAAAAATTCAAACTGTTACTGGTAACGAACGCTTCATCCTAGAAGAGTGAAAGTTGGGCAGCTAAGTGGACTTAGTGAACTGATCATTACCACAGAGATCATCAAGGTCGGATGAAAAAAAATTTGCCGAGTATTCAGAAAACCAGTAGTATTTTGGAAGCTTGGAACACCTTTCCAACAAAGGTGTTTTACGCAGTCTTTGCTTGTGGCTATTTCCAGAGGAAACAAACCACAAAGACAGAACTTAGAACTACGTTATTTTGTCAAGTTTCAAGGATCTAGCACAAACCGTGTTTGATTTAGTCTTAAAAAACACATCTATCTGTATAGGAGGAAATAGAGTGAAACCTAAAAATTCAAACTGTTACTGGTAACGAACGCTTCATCCTAGAAGAGTGAAAATTGGGCAGCTAAGTGGACTTAGTGAACTGATCATTACCACAGAGGTCATCAAGGTCGGATGAAAAAAATTTGCCGAGTAATCAGAAAACCAGTAGTATTTTGGAAGCTTGGAACACCTTTTCAATGAATGTGTTTTACGCAGTCTTTGCTTGTGGCTATTTCAAGAGGAAACAAACCACAAAGACAGAACTTAGAACTACTTTATTTTGTCAAGTTTCAAGGAGCTAGCACAAACCGTGTTTGATTTAGACTTCCAAACACATCTATATATATAGAAGGAAATAGAGTGAAACCTAAAAACTCAAACTGTTACTGGTAACGAACGCTTCATCCTAGAAGAGTGAAAGTTGGGCAGCTAAGTGGACTGAGTGAACTGATCATTACCACAGAGATCATCAAGGTCGGATGAAAAAAAATTTGCCAAGCATTCAGAAAACCAGTAGTATTTTGGAAGCTTGGCACACCTTTCCAATGAATGTGTTTTACGCAGTCTTTGCTTGTGGCTATTTCAAGAGGAAACAAACCACAAAGACAGAACTTAGAACTACTTTATTTTTTCAAGTTTCATTGAGCTAGCAAAAACCGTGTTTGATTTAGACTTAAAAAACACATCTATCTGTATAGGAGGAAATAGAGTGAAACCTAAAAATTCAAACTGTTACTGGTAACGAACGCTTCATCCTAGAAGAGTGAAAATTGGGCAGCTAAGTGGACTTAGTGAACTGATCATTACCACAGAGATCATCAAGATCGGATGAAAAAAAATTTGCCGAGTATTCAGAAAACCAGTAGAATTTTGGAAGCTTGGCACACCTTTCCAATGAAGGTGTTTTACGCAGTCTTTGCTTGTGGCTATTTCAAGAGGAAACAAACCACAAAGACAGAACTTAGAACTACTTTATTTTTTCAAGTTTCATTGAGCTAGCAAAAACCGTGTTTGATTTAGACTTAAAAAACACATCTATCTGTATAGGAGGAAATAGAGTGAAACCTAAAAATTCAAACTGTTACTGGTAACGAACGCTTCATCCTAGAAGAGTGAAAATTGGGCAGCTAAGTGGACTTAGTGAACTGATCATTACCACAGAGATCATCAAGATCGGATGAAAAAAAATTTGCCGAGTATTCAGAAAACCAGTAGTATTTTGGAAGCTTGGCACACCTTTCCAATGAATGTGTTTTACGCAGTCTTTGCTTGTGGCTATTTCAAGAGGAAACAAACCACAAAGACAGAACTTAGAACTACTTTATTTTTTCAAGTTTCATTGAGCTAGCACAAACCGTGTTTGATTTAGACTTAAAAAACACATCTATCTGTATAGGAGGAAATAGAGTGAAACCTAAAAATTCAAACTGTTACTGGTAACGAACGCTTCATCCTAGAAGAGTGAAAATTGGGCAGCTAAGTGGACTTAGTGAACTGATCATTACCACAGAGATCATCAAGGTCGGAAGAAAAAAAATTTGCCGAGTATTCAGAAAACCAGTAGTATTTTGGAAGCTTGGCACACCTTTCCAATGAAGGTGTTTTACGCAGTGTTTGCTTGTGGCTATTTCAAGAGAAAACAAACCACAAAGACAGAACTTAGAACTACTTTATTTTGTCAAGTTTCAAGGAGCTAGCACAAACCGTGTTTGATTTAGACTTAAAAAACACATCTATCTGTATAGGAGGAAATAGAGTGAAACCTAAAAATTTAAACTGTTACTGGTAACCAACGCTTCATCCTAGAAGAGTGAAAGTTGGGCACCTAAGTGGACTTAGTGAACTGATCATTACCACAGAGATCATCAAGATCGGATGAAAAAAAATTTGCCGAGTATTCAGAAAACCAGTAGTATTTTGGAAGCTTGGAACACCTTACCAATAAAGGTGTTTTACGCAGTCTTTGCTTGTGGCTATTTTAAGAGGAAACAAACCACAAGGACAGAACTTAGAACTACTTTATTTTGTCAAGTTTCACGGAGCTAGCACAAACCGTGTTTCATTTAGACTTAAAAAACACATCTATCTGTATAGGAGGAAATAGAGTGAAAACTAAAAATTCAAACTGTTACTGGTAACGAACGCTTCATCCTAGAAGAGTGAAAATTGGGCAGCTAAGTGGACTTAGTGAACTGATCATTACCACACAGATCATCAAGGTCGGATGAAAAAAAATTTGCCGAGTATTTTGAAAACCAGTAGTTTTTTGGAAGCTTGGCACACCTTTCCAATGAATGTGTTTTACGCAGTCTTTGCTTGTGGCTATTTCAAGAGGAAACAAACCACAAAGACAGAACTTAGAACTACTTTATTTTGTCAAGTTTCATGGAGCTAGCACAAACCGTGTTTGATTTAGACTTAAAAAACACATCTATCTGTATAGGAGGAAATAGAGTGAAACCTAAAAATTCAAACTGTTACTGGTAACGAACGCTTCATCCTAGAAGAGTGAAAGTTGGGCAGCTAAGTGGACTTAGTGAACTGATCATTACCACAGAGATCATCAAGGTCGATGAAAAAAAATTTGCC
>NW_027515543.1:0-21371 GCF_048772815.1 Callospermophilus lateralis
CCAAGCTTCCAAAAAACTACTAGTTTGCTGAAATCTCAGCAAACATTTTTTCACCAAATCTTGATGATACTTGGTGGTAATGATCAGTTCACTAAGCCCACTTGGCTGCCCAATTTTCACTCTTCTAGGTTCAAGTGTTCGTTTCCAGTAACACTTTGAATTTTTAGGTTTCACTCTGTTTTCTGCTATATAGATAGATGTGTTTGAAACTCTAAATCAAACACGGTTTGTGCTAGCTCCTTGAAACTTGAGCAAATGAAGTAGTTCTAAGTTCTATCTCTATGGTTTGTTTCCTCTTGAAGTACCCCATGCAGAGACTGGCGAAAAACACTTTCGTTTGAAAGGGGTTGCCAAGCTTCCAAAAAACTACTAGTTTGCTGAAATCTCAGCAAACATTTTTTCACCAAAATTTGATGATACTTGGTGGTAATGATCAGTTCACTAAGCCCACTTGGCTGCCCAATTTTTACTCTTCTAGGTTCAAGCGTTCGTTTCCAGTAACACTTTGAAATTTTAGGTTTCACTCTGTTTTCTGCTATATAGATAGATGTCTTTGAAACTCTAAATCAAACACGGTTTGTGCTAGCTCCTTGAAACTTGACAAAATGAAGTAGTTCTAAGTTCTATCTCTATGGTTTGTTTCCTCTTGAAGTACCCCATGCAGAGACTGGCGAAGAACACTTTCGTTTTAAAGGGGTTGCCAAGCTTCCAAAAAACTACTCGTTTGCTGAAATCTCAGCAAACATTTTTTCACCAAAACTTGATGATACTTGGTGGTAATGATCAGTTCACTAAGCCCACTTGGCTGCCCAATTTTTACTCTTCTAGGTTCAAGCGTTCGTTTCCAGTAACACTTTGAAATTTTAGGTTTCACTCTGTTTTCTGCTATATAGATAGATGTCTTTGAAACTCTAAAACAAACACGGTTTGTGCTAGCTCCTTGAAACTTGACAAAATGAAGTAGTTGTAAGTTCTATCTCTATGGTTTGTTTCCTCTTGAAGTACCCCATGCAGAGACTGGCGAAAAACACTTTCGTTTGAAAGGGGTTGCCAAGCTTCCAAAAAACTACTAGTTTGCTGAAATCTCAGCAAACATTTTTTCACCAAATCTTGATGATAGTTGGTGGTAATGATCAGTTCACTAATCCCACTTGGCTGCCCAATTTTTATTCTTCTAGGTTGAAGCATTCGTTTCCAGTAACAGTTTGAATTTTTAGGTTTCACTCTGTTTTCTCCTACATAGATAGCTGTGTTTGGATTTCTAAATCAAACACGGTTTGTGCTAGCTCCTTGAAACTTGACCAAATGAAGTAGTTCTAAGTTCTATCTCTATGGTTTGTTTCCTCTTGAAGTACCCCATGCAGAGACTGGCGAAAAACACTTTCATTTGAAAGGGGTTGCCAAGCTTCCAAAAAACTACTAGTTTGCTGAAATCTCAGCAAACATTTTTTCACCAAATCTTGATGATACTTGGTGGTAATGATCAGTTCACTAAGCCCACTTGGCTGCCCAACTTTCACTCTTCTAGGTTCAAACGTTCGTTTCCAGTAACAGTTTGAATTTTTAGGTTTCACTCTGTTTTCTGCTATATAGATAGATGTCTCGAAACTCTAAATCAAACTCGGTTTGTGCTAGCTCCGTGAAACTTGACAAAATGAAGTAGTTCTAAGTTCTATCTCTATGGTTTGTTTCCTCTTGAAGTACCCCATGCAGAGACTGGCGAAGAACACTTTCGTTTGAAAAGGGTTGCCAAGCTTCCAAAAACTTCTCGTTTGCTGAAATCTCAGCAAATATTTTTTCACCAAATCTTGATGATACTTGGTGGTAATGATCAGTTCACTAAGCCCACTTGGCGGCCCAATTTTCACTCTTCTAGGTTCAAGCGTTCGTTTCCAGTAACACTTTGAATTTTTAGGTTTCACTCTGTTTTCTGCTATATAGATAGATGTGTTTGAAACTCTAAATCAAACACGGTTTGTGCTAGCTCCTTGAAACTTGAGCAAATGAAGTAGTTCTAAGTTCTATCTCTATGGTTTGTTTCCTCTTGAAGTACCCCATGCAGAGACTGGCGAAAAACACTTTCGTTTGAAAGGGGTTGCCAAGCTTCCAAAAAACTACTAGTTTGCTGAAATCTCAGCAAACATTTTTTCACCAAAATTTGATGATACTTGGTGGTAATGATCAGTTCACTAAGCCCACTTGGCTGCCCAACTTTCACTCTTCTAGGTTCAAGCGTTCGTTTCCAGTAACAGTTTGAATTTTTAGGTTTCACTCTGTTTTCTGTTATATAGATAGATGTGTTTGAAACTCTAAATCAAACACGGTTTGTGCTAGCTCCGTGAAACTTGACAAAATGAAGTAGTTCTAAGTTCTATCTCTATGGTTTGTACCTCTTGAAGTACCCCATGCAGAGACTGGCGAAAAACACTTTCGTTTGAAAGGGGTTGCCAAGCTTTCAAAAAACTACTAGTTTGCTGAAATCTCAGCAAACATTTTTTCACCAAATCTTGATGATACTTGGTGGTAATGATCAGTTCACTAATCCCACTTGGCTGCCCAACTTTCACTCTTCTAGGTTCAAGCGTTCGTTTATAGTAACAGTTTGAATTTTTAGGTTTCACTCTGTTCTGCTATATAGATAGATGTGTTTGAAACTCTAAATCAAACACGGTTTGTGCTAGCTCCGTGAAACTTGACAAAATGAAGTAGTTCTAAGTTCTATCTCTATGGTTTGTTTCCTCTTGAAGTACCCCATGCAGAGACTGGCGAAGAACACTTTCGTTTGAAAGGGGTTGCCAAGCTTCCAAAAAGCTTCTCGTTTGCTGAAATCTCAGCAAACATTTTTTCACCAAATCTTGATGATACTTGGTGGTAATGATCAGTTCACTAAGCCCACTTGGCTGCCCAACTTTCACTCTTCTAGGTTCAAGCGTTCGTTTCCAGTAACAGTTTGAATTTTTAGGTTTCACTCTTTTTTCTGCTATATAGATAGATATCTCGAAACTCTAAATCAAACACGGTTTGTGCTAGCTCCGTGAAACTTGACAAAATGAAGTAGTTCTAAGTTCTATCTCTATGGTTTGTTTCCTCTTGAAGTACCCCATGCAGAGACTGGCGAAAAACACTTTCGTTTGAAAGGGGTTGCCAAGCTTCCAAAAAACTACTCGTTTGCTGAAATCTCAGCAAACATTTTTTCACCAAATCTTGATGATACTTGGTGGTAATGATCAGTTCACTAATCTCACTTGGCTGCCCAACTTTCACTCTTCTAGGTTCAAGCGTTCGTTTCCAGTAACAGTTTGAATTTTTAGGTTTCACTCTGTTTTCTGCTATATAGATAGATGTGTTTGAAACTCTAAATCAAACACGGTTTGTGCTAGCTCCGTGAAACTTGAAAAAATGAAGTAGTTCTAAGTTCTATCTCTATGGTTTGTTTCCTCTTGAAGTACCCCATGCAGAGACTGGCGAAGAACACTTTCGTTTGAAAGGGGTAGCCAAGCTTCCAAAAAACTACTCGTTTGCTGAAATCTCAGCAAACATTTTTTCACCAAATCTTGATGATACTTGGTGGTAATGATCACTTCACTAATCCCACTTGGCTGCCCAACTTTCACTCTTCTAGGTTCAAGCGTTCGTTTCCAGTAACAGTTTGAATTTTTAGGTTTCACTCTGTTTTCTGTTATATAGATAGATGTGTTTGAAACTCTAAATCAAACACGGTTTGTGCTAGCTCCGTGAAACTTGACAAAATGAAGTAGTTCTAAGTTCTATCTCTATGGTTTGTTTCCTCTTGAAGTACCCCATGCAGAGACTGTCGAAAAACACTTTCGTTTGAAAGGGGTTGCCAAGCTTTCAAAAAACTACTAGTTTGCTGAAATCTCAGCAAACATTTTTTCACCAAATCTTGATGATACTTGGTGGTAATGATCAGTTCACTAATCCCACTTGGCT
The DNA here is from genome assembly GCF_048772815.1 of Callospermophilus lateralis. Classification (NCBI taxonomy): domain Eukaryota; kingdom Metazoa; phylum Chordata; class Mammalia; order Rodentia; family Sciuridae; genus Callospermophilus; species Callospermophilus lateralis. The sequence goes on from NW_027515543.1 coordinate 3,952, forward strand.
GCCCAACTTTCACTCTTCTAGGTTTAAGCGTTCGTTTCCAGTAACAGTTTGAATTTTTAGGTTTCACTCTGTTCTGCTATATAGATAGATGTGTTTGAAACTCTAAATCAAACACGGTTTGTGCCAGCTCCGTGAAACTTGACAAAATGAAGTAGTTCTAAGTTCTATCTCTATGGTTTGTTTCCTCTTGAAGTACCCCATGCAGAGACTGGCGAAGAACACTTTCGTTTGAAAGGGGTTGCCAAGCTTCCAAAAAGCTTCTCGTTTGCTGAAATCTCAGCAAACATTTTTTCACCAAATCTTGATGATACTTGGTGGTAATGATCAGTTCACTAAGCCCACTTGGCTGCCCAACTTTCACTCTTCTAGGTTCAAGCGTTCGTTTCCAGTAACAGTTTGAATTTTTAGGTTTCACTCTTTTTTCTGCTATATAGATAGATATCTCGAAACTCTAAATCAAACACGGTTTGTGCTAGCTCCGTGAAACTTGACAAAATGAAGTAGTTCTAAGTTCTATCTCTATGGTTTGTTTCCTCTTGAAGTACCCCATGCAGAGACTGGCGAAAAACACTTTCGTTTGAAAGGGGTTGCCAAGCTTCCAAAAAACTACTCGTTTGCTGAAATCTCAGCAAACATTTTTTCACCAAATCTTGATGATACTTGGTGGTAATGATCAGTTCACTAATCTCACTTGGCTGCCCAACTTTCACTCTTCTAGGTTCAAGCGTTCGTTTCCAGTAACAGTTTGAATTTTTAGGTTTCACTCTGTTTTCTGCTATATAGATAGATGTGTTTGAAACTCTAAATCAAACACGGTTTGTGCTAGCTCCGTGAAACTTGAAAAAATGAAGTAGTTCTAAGTTCTATCTCTATGGTTTGTTTCCTCTTGAAGTACCCCATGCAGAGACTGGCGAAGAACACTTTCGTTTGAAAGGGGTAGCCAAGCTTCCAAAAAACTACTCGTTTGCTGAAATCTCAGCAAACATTTTTTCACCAAATCTTGATGATACTTGGTGGTAATGATCACTTCACTAATCCCACTTGGCTGCCCAACTTTCACTCTTCTAGGTTCAAGCGTTCGTTTCCAGTAACAGTTTGAATTTTTAGGTTTCACTCTGTTTTCTGTTATATAGATAGATGTGTTTGAAACTCTAAATCAAACACGGTTTGTGCTAGCTCCGTGAAACTTGACAAAATGAAGTAGTTCTAAGTTCTATCTCTATGGTTTGTTTCCTCTTGAAGTACCCCATGCAGAGACTGTCGAAAAACACTTTCGTTTGAAAGGGGTTGCCAAGCTTTCAAAAAACTACTAGTTTGCTGAAATCTCAGCAAACATTTTTTCACCAAATCTTGATGATACTTGGTGGTAATGATCAGTTCACTAATCCCACTTGGCTGCCCAACTTTCACTCTTCTAGGTTTAAGCGTTCGTTTCCAGTAACAGTTTGAATTTTTAGGTTTCACTCTGTTCTGCTATATAGATAGATGTGTTTGAAACTCTAAATCAAACACGGTTTGTGCCAGCTCCGTGAAACTTGACAAAATGAAGTAGTTCTAAGTTCTATCTCTATGGTTTGTTTCCTCTTGAAGTACCCCATGCAGAGACTGGCGAAGAACACTTTCGTTTGAAAGGGGTTGCCAAGCTTCCAAAAAGCTTCTCGTTTGCTGAAATCTCAGCAAACATTTTTTCACCAAATCTTGATGATACTTGGTGGTAATGATCAGTTCACTAAGCCCACTTGGCTGCCCAACTTTCACTCTTCTAGGTTCAAGCGTTTGTTTCCAGTAACAGTTTGAATTTTTAGGTTTCACTCTTTTTTCTGCTATATAGATAGATGTCTCGAAACTCTAAATCAAACACGGTTTGTGCTAGCTCCGTGAAACTTGACAAAATGAAGTAGTTCTAAGTTCTATCTCTATGGTTTGTTTCCTCTTGAAGTACCCCATGCAGAGACTGGCGAAAAACACTTTTGTTTGAAAGGCGTTGCCAAGCTTCCAAAAAACTACTCGTTTGCTGAAATCTCAGCAAACATTTTTTCACCAAATCTTGATGATACTTGGTGGTAATGATCAGTTCACTAATCTCACTTGGCTGCCCAACTTTCACTCTTCTAGGTTCAAGCGTTCGTTTCCAGTAACAGTTTGAATTTTTAGGTTTCACTCTGTTTTCTGCTATATAGATAGATGTGTTTGAAACTCTAAATCAAACACGGTTTGTGCTAGCTCCGTGAAACTTGAAAAAATGAAGTAGTTCTAAGTTCTATCTCTATGGTTTGTTTCCTCTTGAAGTACCCCATGCAGAGACTGGCGAAGAACACTTTCGTTTGAAAGGGGTAGCCAAGCTTCCAAAAAACTACTCGTTTGCTGAAATCTCAGCAAACATTTTTTCACCAAATCTTGATGATACTTGGTGGTAATGATCAGTTCACTAATCCCACTTGGCTGCCCAACTTTCACTCTTCTAGGTTCAAGCGTTCGTTTCCAGTAACAGTTTGAATTTTTAGGTTTCACTCTGTTTTCTGCTATATAGATAGATGTGTTTGAAACTCTAAATCAAACACGGTTTGTGCTAGCTCCGTGAAACTTGACAAAATGAAGTAGTTCTAAGTTCTATCTCTATGGTTTGTTTCCTCTTGAAGTACCCCATGCAGAGACTGGCGAAGAACACGTTCGTTTGAAAGGGGTTGCCAAGCTTCCAAAAAACTACTAGTTTGCTGAAATCTCAGGAAACATTTTTTCACCAAATCTTGATGATACTTGGTGGTAATGATCAGTTCACTAATCCAACTTGGCTGCCCAACTTTCACTCTTCTAGGTTCAAGCGTTCGTTTCCAGTAACACTTTGAATTTTTAGGTTTCACTCTGTTTTCTGTTATATAGATAGATGTGTTTGAAACTCTAAATCAAACACGGTTTGTGCTAGCTCCTTGAAACTTGAAAAAATGAAGTAGTTCTAAGTTCTATCTCTATGGTTTGTTTCCTCTTGAAGTACCCCATGCAGAGACTGGCGAAAAACACTTTCGTTTGAAAGGGGTTGCCAAGCTTCCAAAAAACTTCTCATTTGCTGAAATCTCAGCAAACATTTTTTCACCAAATCTGGATGATACTTGGTGGTAATGATCAGTTCACTAATCCCACTTGGCTGCCCAACTTTCACTCTTCTAGGTTCAAGCGTTCGTTTCCAGTAACAGTTTGAATTTTTAGGTTTCACTCTGTTTTCTGCTGTATAGATAGATGTCTTTGAAACTCTAAATCAAACACGGTTTGTGCTAGCTCCGTGAAACTTGACAAAATGAAGTAGTTCTAAGTTCTATCTCTATGGTTTGTTTCCTCTTGAAGTACCCCATGCAGAGACTGGCGAAGAACACTTTCGTTTGAAAGGGGTTGCCAAGCTTCCAAAAAACTACTCGTTTGCTGAAATCTCAGCAAACATTTTTTCACCAAATCTTGATGATACTTGGTGGTAATGATCAGTTCACTAAGCCCACTTGGCTGCCCAATTTTCACTCTTCTAGGTTCAAGCGTTCGTTTCCAGTAACACTTTGAAATTTTAGGTTTCAGTCTGTTTTCTGCTATATAGATAGATGTGTTTGAAACTCTAAATCAAACACGGTTTGTGCTAGCTCCGTGAAACTTGACAAAATGAAGTAGTTCTAAGTTCTATCTCTATGGTTTGTTTCCTCTTGAAGTACCCCATGCAGAGACTGGCGAAGAACACTTTCGTTTGAAAGGGGTAGCCAAGCTTCCAAAAAACTACTCGTTTGCTGAAATCTCAGCAAACATTTTTTCACCAAATCTTGATGATACTTGGTGGTAATGATCACTTCACTAATCCCACTTGGCTGCCCAACTTTCACTCTTCTAGGTTCAAGCGTTCGTTTCCAGTAACAGTTTGAATTTTTAGGTTTCACTCTGTTTTCTGTTATATAGATAGATGTGTTTGAAACTCTAAATCAAACACGGTTTGTGCTAGCTCCGTGAAACTTGACAAAATGAAGTAGTTCTAAGTTCTATCTCTATGGTTTGTTTCCTCTTGAAGTACCCCATGCAGAGACTGTCGAAAAACACTTTCGTTTGAAAGGGGTTGCCAAGCTTTCAAAAAACTACTAGTTTGCTGAAATCTCAGCAAACATTTTTTCACCAAATCTTGATGATACTTGGTGGTAATGATCAGTTCACTAATCCCACTTGGCTGCCCAAATTTCACTCTTCTAGGTTTAAGCGTTCGTTTCCAGTAACAGTTTGAATTTTTAGGTTTCACTCTGTTCTGCTATATAGATAGCTGTGTTTGAAACTCTAAATCAAACACGGTTTGTGCTAGCTCCGTGAAACTTGACAAAATGAAGTAGTTCTAAGTTCTATCTCTATGGTTTGTTTCCTCTTGAAGTACCCCATGCAGAGACTGGCGAAGAACACTTTCGTTTGAAAGGGGTTGCCAAGCTTCCAAAAAGCTTCTGGTTTGCTGAAATCTCAGCAAACATTTTTTCACCAAATCTTGATGATACTTGGTGGTAATGATCAGTTCACTAAGCCCACTTGGCTGCCCAACTTTCACTCTTCTAGGTTCAAGCGTTTGTTTCCAGTAACAGTTTGAATTTTTAGGTTTCACTCTTTTTTCTGCTATATAGATAGATGTCTCGAAACTCTAAATCAAACACGGTTTGTGCTAGCTCCGTGAAACTTGACAAAATGAAGTAGTTCTAAGTTCTATCTCTATGGTTTGTTTCCTCTTGAAGTACCCCATGCAGAGACTGGCGAAAAACACTTTTGTTTGAAAGGCGTTGCCAAGCTTCCAAAAAACTACTCGTTTGCTGAAATCTCAGCAAACATTTTTTCACCAAATCTTGATGATACTTGGTGGTAATGATCAGTTCACTAATCTCACTTGGCTGCCCAACTTTCACTCTTCTAGGTTCAAGCGTTCGTTTCCAGTAACAGTTTGAATTTTTAGGTTTCACTCTGTTTTCTGCTATATAGATAGATGTGTTTGAAACTCTAAATCAAACACGGTTTGTGCTAGCTCCGTGAAACTTGAAAAAATGAAGTAGTTCTAAGTTCTATCTCTATGGTTTGTTTCCTCTTGAAGTACCCCATGCAGAGACTGGCGAAGAACACTTTCGTTTGAAAGGGGTAGCCAAGCTTCCAAAAAACTACTCGTTTGCTGAAATCTCAGCAAACATTTTTTCACCAAATCTTGATGATACTTGGTGGTAATGATCAGTTCACTAATCCCATTTGGCTGCCCAACTTTCACTCTTCTAGGTTCAAGCGTTCGTTTCCAGTAACAGTTTGAATTTTTAGGTTTCACTCTGTTTTCTGCTATATAGATAGATGTGTTTGAAACTCTAAATCAAACACGGTTTGTGCTAGCTCCGTGAAACTTGACAAAATGAAGTAGTTCTAAGTTCTATCTCTATGGTTTGTTTCCTCTTGAAGTACCCCATGCAGAGACTGGCGAAGAACACGTTCGTTTGAAAGGGGTTGCCAAGCTTCCAAAAAACTACTAGTTTGCTGAAATCTCAGGAAACATTTTTTCACCAAATCTTGATGATACTTGGTGGTAATGATCAGTTCACTAATCCAACTTGGCTGCCCAACTTTCACTCTTCTAGGTTCAAGCGTTCGTTTCCAGTAACACTTTGAATTTTTAGTTTTCACTCTGTTTTCTGTTATATAGATAGATGTGTTTGAAACTCTAAATCAAACACGGTTTGTGCTAGCTCCTTGAAACTTGAAAAAATGAAGTAGTTCTAAGTTCTATCTCTATGGTTTGTTTCCTCTTGAAGTACCCCATGCAGAGACTGGCGAAAAACACTTTCGTTTGAAAGGGGTTGCCAAGCTTCCAAAAAACTTCTCATTTGCTGAAATCTCAGCAAACATTTTTTCACCAAATCTGGATGATACTTGGTGGTAATGATCAGTTCACTAATCCCACTTGGCTGCCCAACTTTCACTCTTCTAGGTTCAAGCGTTCGTTTCCAGTAACAGTTTGAATTTTTAGGTTTCACTCTGTTTTCTGCTGTATAGATAGATGTCTTTGAAACTCTAAATCAAACACGGTTTGTGCTAGCTCCGTGAAACTTGACAAAATGAAGTAGTTCTAAGTTCTATCTCTATGGTTTGTTTCCTCTTGAAGTACCCCATGCAGAGACTGGCGAAGAACACTTTCGTTTGAAAGGGGTTGCCAAGCTTCCAAAAAACTACTCGTTTGCTGAAATCTCAGCAAACATTTTTTCACCAAATCTTGATGATACTTGGTGGTAATGATCAGTTCACTAAGCCCACTTGGCTGCCCAATTTTCACTCTTCTAGGTTCAAGCGTTCGTTTCCAGTAACACTTTGAAATTTTAGGTTTCAGTCTGTTTTCTGCTATATAGATAGATGTGTTTGAAACTCTAAATCAAACACGGTTTGTGCTACCTCCGTGAAACTTGAAAAAATGAAGTAGTTCTAAGTTCTATCTCTATGGTTTGTTTCCTCTTGAAGTACCCCATGCAGAGACTGGCGAAGAACACTTTCGTTTGAAAGGGGTTGCCAAGCTTCCAAAAAACTACTAGTTTGCTGAAATCTCAGCAAATATTTTTTCACCAAATCTTGATGATACTTGGTGGTAATGATCAGGTCACTAATCCCACTTGGCTGCCCAACTTTCACTCTTCTAGTTTCAAGCGTTCGTTTCCAGTAACAGTTTGAATTTTTAGGTTTCACTCTGTTTTCTGTTATATAGATAGATGTGTTTGAAACCCTAAATCAAACACGGTTTGTGCTAGCTAAGTGAAACTTGACAAAATGAAGTAGTTCTAAGTTGTATCTCTATGGTTTGTTTCCTCTTGAAGTACCTCATGCAGAGACTGGCGTAAAACACTTTCGTTTGAAAGGGGTTGCCAAGCTTCCAAAAAACTACTAGTTTGCTGAAATCTCAGCAAACATTTTTTCACCAAATCTTGATGATACTTGGTGGTAATGATCAGTTCACTAATCCCACTTGGCTGCCCAACTTTCACTCTTCTAGGTTCAAGCGTTCGTTTCCAGTAACAGTTTGAATTTTTAGGTTTCACTCTGTTTTCTGTTATATAGATAGATGTGTTTGAAACTCTAAATCAAACACGGTTTGTGCTAGCTCCGTGAAACTTGACAAAATGAAGTAGTTCTAAGTTCTATCTCTATGGTTTGTTTCCTCTTGAAGTACCCCATGCAGAGACTGGCGAAGAACACTTTCGTTTGAAAGGGGTTGCCAAGCTTCCAAAAAACTACTCGTTTGCTCAAATCTCAGCAAACATTTTTTCACCAAATCTTGATGATACTTGGTGGTAATGATCAGTTCACTAAGCCCACTTGGCTGCCCAATTTTCACTCTTCTAGGTTCAAGCGTTCGTTTCCAGTAACACTTTGAAATTTTAGGTTTCACTCTGTTTTCTGCTATATAGATAGATGTGTTTGAAACTCTAAATCAACACGGTTTGTGGTAGCTCCGTGAAACTTGAAAAAATGAAGTAGTTCTAAGTTCTATCTCTATGGTTTGTTTCCTCTTGAAGTACCCCATGCAGAGACTGGCGAAGAACACTTTCGTTTGAAAGGGGTTGCCAAGCTTCCAAAAAACTACTAGTTTGCCTAAATCTCAGCAAATATTTTTTCACCAAATCTTGATGATACTTGGTGGTAATGATCAGTTCACTAATCCCACTTGGCTGCCCAACTTTCACTCTTCTAGGTTCAAGCGTTCGTTTCCAGTAACAGTTTGAATTTTAGGTTTCACTCTGTTCCTGCTATATAGATAGATGTGTTTGAAACTCTAAATCAAACACGGTTTGTGCTAGCTCCGTGAAACTTGACAAAATGAAGTAGTTCTAAGTTCTATCTCTACGGTTTGTTTCCTCTTGAAGTACCCCATGCAGAGACTGGCGAAGAACACTTTCGTTTGAAAGGGGTTGCCAAGCTTCCAAAAAGCTTCTCGTTTGCTGAAATCTCAGCAAACATTTTTTCACCAAATCTTGATGATACTTGGTGGTAATGATCAGTTCACTAAGCCCACTTGGCTGCCCAACTTTCACTCTTCTAGGTTCAAGCGTTCGTTTCCAGTAACAGTTTGAATTTTTAGGTTTCACTCTGTTTTCTGCTATATAGATAGATGTGTTTGAAACTCTAAATCAAACACGGTTTGTGCTAGCTCCGTGAAACTTGACAAAATGAAGTAGTTCTAAATTCTATCTCTATGGTTTGTTTCCTCTTGAAGTACCCCATGCAGAGACTGGCGAAGAACACGTTCGTTTGAAAGGGGTTGCCAAGCTTCCAAAAAACTACTAGTTTGCTGAAATCTCAGCAAACATTTTTTCACCAAATCTTGATGATACTTGGTGGTAATGATCAGTTCACTTATCCCACTTGGCTGCCCAACTTTCACTCTTCTAGGTTCAAGCGTTCGTTTCCAGTAACACTTTGAATTTTTAGGTTTCACTCTGTTTTCTGTTACATAGATAGATGTGTTTGAAACTCTAAATCAAACACGGTTTGTTCTAGCTCCTTGAAACTTGACAAAATGAAGTAGTTCTAAGTTCTATCTCTATGGTTTTTTTCCTCTTGAAGTACCCCATGCAGAGACTGGCGAAAAACACTTTCGTTTGAAAGGGGTTGCCAAGCTTCCAAAAAACTACTAGTTTGCTGAAATCTCAGCAAATATTTTTTCACCAAATCTTGATGATACTTGGTGGTAATGATCAGTTCACTAATCCCACTTGGCTGCCCAACTTTCACTCTTCTAGGTTCAAGCGTTCGTTTCCAGTAACAGTTTGAATTTTTAGGTTTCACTCTGTTTTCTGCTATATAGATAGATGTCTTTGAAACCCTAAATCAAACACGGTTTGTGCTAGCTCCGTGAAACTTGACAAAATGAAGTAGTTCTAAGTTCTATCTCTATGGTTTGTTTCCTCTTGAAGTACCCCATGCAGAGACTGGCAAAAACACTTTCGTTTGAAAGGGGTTGCCAAGCTTCCAAAAAACTACTCGTTTGCTGAAATCTCAGCAAACATTTTTTCACCAAATCTTGATGATACTTGGTGGTAATGATCAGTTCACTAAGCCCACTTGGCTGCCCAATTTTCACTCTTCTAGGTTCAAGCGTTCGTTTCCAGTAACACTTTGAAATTTTAAGTTTCACTCTGTTTTCTGCTATATAGATAGATGTGTTTGAAACTCTAAATCAAACACGGTTTGTGCTAGCTCCGTGAAACTTGACAAAATGAAGTAGTTCTAAGTTCTATCTCTATGGTTTGTTTCCTCTTGAAGTACCCCATGCAGAGACTGGCGAAGAACACTTTCGTTTGAAAGGGGTTGCCAAGCTTCCAAAAAACTTCTCGTTTGCTGAAATCTCAGCAAACATTTTTTTCACCAAATCTGATGATACTTGGTGGTAATGATCAGTTCACTAAGCCCACTTGGCTGCCCAATTTTCACTCTTCTAGGTTCAAGCGTTTCGTTTCCAGTAACAGTTTGAAATTTTAGGTTTCACTCTGTTTTCTGCTATATAGATAGATGTGTTTGAAACTCTAAATCAAACACGGTTTGTGCTAGCTCCTTGAAACTTGACAAAATGAAGTAGTTCTAAGTTCTATCTCTATGGTTTGTTTCCTCTCGAAGTACCCCATGCAGAGACTGGCGAAAAACACTTTCGTTTGAAAGGGGTTGCCAAGCTTCCAAAAAACTACTAGTTTGCTGAAATCTCAGCAAACATTATTTCACCAAATCTTGATGATACTTGGTGGTAATGATCAGTTCACTAATCCCACTTGGCTGCCCAACGTTCACTCTTCTAGGTTCAAGCGTTCGTTTCCAGTAACAGTTTGAATTTTTAGGTTTCACTCTGTTTTCTGTTATATAGATAGATGTGTTTGAAACTCTAAATCAAACACGGTTTGGGCTAGCTCCGTGAAACTTGACAAAATGAAGTAGTTCTAAGTTCTATCTCTATGGTTTGTTTCCTCTTGAAGTACCCCATGCAGAGACTGGCAAAAAACACTTTCGTTTGAAAGGGGTTGCCAAGCTTCCAAAAAACTACTAGTTTGCTGAAATCTCAGCAAACATTTTTTCACCAAATCTTGATGATACTTGGTGGTAATGATCAGTTCACTAATCTCACTTGGCTGCCCAACTTTCACTCTTCTAGGTTCAAGCGTTCGTTTCCAGTAACAGTTTGAATTTTTAGGTTTCACTCTGTTTTCTGCTATATAGATAGATGTGTTTGAAACTCTAAATCAAACACGGTTTGTGCTAGCTCCGTGAAACTTGACAAAATGAAGTAGTTCTAAGTTCTATCTCTATGGTTTGTTTCCTCTTGAAGTACCCCATGCAGAGACTGGCGAAGAACACGTTGGTTTGAAAGGGGTTGCCAAGCTTCCAAAAAACTACTAGTTTGCTGCAATCTCAGGAAACATTTTTTCACCAAATCTTGATGATACTTGGTGGTAATGATCAGTTCACTAATCCAACGTGGCTGCCCAACTTTCACTCTTCTAGGTTCAAGCGTTCGTTTCCAGTAACACTTTGAATTTTTAGGTTTCACTCTATTTTCTGTTATATAGATAGATGTGTTTGAAACTCTAAATCAAACACGGTTTGTGCTAGCTCCTTGAAACTTGACAAAATGAAGTAATTCTAAGTTCTATCTCTATGGTTTTTTCCTCTTGAAGTACCCCATGCAGAAACTGGCGAAAAACACTTTCCGTTGAAAAGGGTTGCCAAGCTTCCAAAAAACTACTAGTTTGCTGAAATCTCAGCAAATATTTTTTCACCAAATCTTGATGATACTTGGTGGTAATGATCAGTTCACTAATCCCACTTGGCTGCCCAACTTTCACTCTTCTAGGTTCAAGCGTTCGTTTCCAGTAACAGTTTGAATTTTTAGGTTTCACTCTGTTTTCTGCTATATAGATAGATGTCTTTGAAACCCTAAATCAAACACGGTTTGTGCTAGCTCCGTGAAACTTGACAAAACGAAGTAGTTCTAAGTTCTATCTCTATGGTTTGTTTCCTCTTGAAGTACCCCATGCAGAGACTGGCAAAAACACTTTCGTTTGAAAGGGGTGCCAAGCTTCCAAAAACTACTCGTTTGCTGAAATCTCAGCAAACATTTTTTCACCAAATCTTGATGATACTTGGTGGTAATGATCAGTTCACTAAGCCCACCTTGCTGCCCAATTTTCACTCTTCTAGGTTCAAGCGTTCGTTTCCAGTAACACTTTGAAATTTTAAGTTTCACTCTGTTTTCTGCTATATAGATAGATGTGTTTGAAACTCTAAATCAAACACGGTTTGTGCTAGCTCCTTGAAACTTGACAAAATGAAGTAATTCTAAGTTCTATCTCTATGGTTTTTTTCCTCTTGAAGTACCCCATGCAGAAACTGGCGAAAAACACTTTCGTTTGAAAGGGGTTGCCAAGCTTCCAAAAAACTACTAGTTTGCTGAAATCTCAGCAAATATTTTTTCACCAAATCTTGATGATACTTGGTGGTAATGATCAGTTCACTAATCCCACTTGGCTGCCCAACTTTCACTCTTCTAGGTTCAAGCGTTCGTTTCCAGTAACAGTTTGAATTTTTAGGTTTCACTCTGTTTTCTGCTATATAGATAGATGTCTTTGAAACCCTAAATCAAACACGGTTGTGCTAGCTCCGTGAAACTTGACAAAACGAAGTAGTTCTAAGTTCTATCTCTATGGTTTGTTTCCTCTTGAAGTACCCATGCAGAGACTGGCAAAAAACACTTTCGTTGAAAGGGGTTGCCAAGCTTCCAAAAAACTACTCGTTTGCTGAAATCTCAGCAAACATTTTTTCACCAAATCTTGATGATACTTGGTGGTAATGATCAGTTCACTAAGCCCACTTGGCTGCCCAATTTTCACTCTTCTAGGTTCAAGCGTTCGTTTCCAGTAACACTTTGAAATTTTAAGTTTCACTCTGTTTTCTGCTATATAGATAGATGTGTTTGAAACTCTAAATCAAACACGGTTTGTGCTAGCTCCGTGAAACTTGACAAATGAAGTAGTTCTAAAGTTCTATCTCTATGGTTTTGTTTCCTCTTGAAGTACCCCATGCAGAGACTGGCGAAGAACACTTTCGTTTGAAAGGGGTTGCCAAGCTTCCAAAAAACTACTCGTTTGCTGAAATCTCAGCAAACATTTTTCACCAAATCTTGATGATACTTGGTGGTAATGATCAGTTCACTAAGCCCACTTGGCTGCCCAATTTTCACTCTTCTAGGTTCAAGCGTTCGTTTCCAGTAACACTTTGAATTTTTAGGTTTCACTCTGTTTTCTGCTATATAGATAGATGTGTTTGAAACTCTAAATCAAACACGGTTTGTGCTAGCTCCTTGAAACTTGACAAAATGAAGTAGTTCTAAGTTCTATCTCTATGGTTTGTTTCCTCTCGAAGTACCCCATGCAGAGACTGGCGAAAAACACTTTTGTTTGAAAGGGGTTGCCAAGCTTCCAAAAAACTACTAGTTTGCTGAAATCTCAGCAAACATTATTTCACCAAATCTTGATGATACTTGGTGGTAATGATCAGTTCACTAATCCCACTTGGCTGCCCAACGTTCACTCTTCTAGGTTCAAGCGTTCGTTTCCAGTAACAGTTTGAATTTTTAGGTTTCACTCTGTTTTCTGTTATATAGATAGATGTGTTTGAAACTCTAAATCAAACACGGTTTGTGCTAGCTCCGTGAAACTTGACAAAATGAAGTAGTTCTAAGTTCTATCTCTATGGTTTGTTTCCTCTTGAAGTACCCCATGCAGAGACTGGCGAAAAACACTTTCGTTTGAAAGGGGTTGCCAAGCTTCCAAAAAACTACTCGTTTGCTGAAATCTCAGCAAACATTTTTTCAAAAAAATCTTGATGATACTTGGTGGTAATGATCAGTTCACTAATCTCACTTGGCTGCCCAACTTTCACTCTTCTAGGTTCAAGCGTTCGTTTCCAGTAACAGTTTGAATTTTTAGGTTTCACTCTGTTTTCTGCTATATAGATAGATGTGTTTGAAACTCTAAATCAAACACGGTTTGTGCTAATTCCGTGAAACTTGAAAAAATGAAGTAGTTCTAAGTTCTATCTCTATGGTTTGTTTCCTCTTGAAGTACCCCATGCAGAGACTGGCGAAGAACACTTTCGTTTGAAAGGGGTTGCCAAGCTTCCAAAAAACTACTCGTTTGCTGAAATCTCAGCAAACATTTTTCCACCAAATCTTGATGATACTTGGTGGTAATGATCAGTTCACTAATCCCACTTGGCTGCCCAACTTTCACTCTTCTAGGTTCAAGCGTTCGTTTCAGTAACAGTTTGAATTTTTAGGTTTCACTCTGTTTTCTGCTATATAGATAGATGTGTTTGAAACTCTAAATCAAACACGGTTTGTGCTAGCTCCGTGAAACTTGACAAAATGAAGTAGTTCTAAGTTCTATCTCTATGGTTTGTTTCCTCTTGAAGTACCCCATGCAGAGACTGGCGAAGAACACGTTCGTTTGAAAGGGGTTGCCAAGCTTCCAAAAAACTACTAGTTTGCTGCAATCTCAGGAAACATTTTTTCACCAAATCTTGATGATACTTGGTGGTAATGATCAGTTCACTAATCCAACTTGGCTGCCCAACTTTCACTCTTCTAGGTTCAAGCGTTCGTTTCCAGTAACACTTTGAATTTTTAGGTTTCACTCTATTTTCTGTTATATAGATAGATGTGTTTGAAACTCTAAATCAAACACGGTTTGTGCTAGCTCCTTGAAACTTGAAAAAATGAAGTAGTTCTAAGTTCTATCTCTATGGTTTGTTTCCTCTTGAAGTACCCCATGCAGAGACTGGCGAAAAACACTTTCGTTTGAAAGGGGTTGCCAAGCTTCCAAAAAAACTTCTCATTTGCTGAAATCTCAGCAAACATTTTTTCACCAAATCTGGATGATACTTGGTGGTAATGATCAGTTCACTAATCCCACTTGGCTGCCCAACTTTCACTCTTCTAGGTTCAAGCGTTCGTTTCCAGTAACAGTTTGAATTTTTAGGTTTCACTCTGTTTTCTGCTATATAGATAGATGTCTTTGAAACTCTAAATCAAACACGGTTTGTGCTAGCTCCGTGAAACGTGACAAAATGAAGTAGTTCTAAGTTCTATCTCTATGGTATGTTTCCTTTTGAAGTACCCCATGCAGAGACTGGCGAAAAACACTTTCGTTTGAAAGGGGTTGCCAAGCTTCCAAAAAACTACTCATTTGCTGAAATCTCAGCAACATTTTTTCACCAAATCTTGATGATATTTGGTGGTAATGATCAGTTCACTAATCTCACTTGGCTGCCCAACTTTGACTCTTCTAGGTTCAAGCGTTCGTTTCCAGTAACAGTTTGAATTTTTAGGTTTCACTCTGTTTTCTGCTATATAGATAGATGTGTTTGAAACTCTAAATCAAACACGGTTTGTGCTAGCTCCGTGAAACTTGAAAAAATGAAGTAGTTCTAAGTTCTATCTCTATGGTTTGTTTCCTCTTGAAGAACCCCATGCAGAGACTGGCGAAGAACACTTTCGTTTGAAAATGGTTGCCAAGCTTCCAAAAAACTACTCGTTTGCTGAAATCTCAGCAAACATTTTTTCACCAAATCTTGATGATACTTGGTGGTAATGATCAGTTCACTAATCCCACTTGGCTGCCCAACTTTCACTCTTCTAGGTTCAAGCGTTCGTTTCCAGTAACAGTTTGAATTTTTAGGTTTCACTCTGTTTTCTGCTATATAGATAGATGTGTTTGAAACTCTAAATCAAACACGGTTTGTGCTAGCTCCGTGAAACTTGACAAAATGAAGTAGTTGTAAGTTCTATCTCTATGGTTTGTTTCCTCTTGAAGTACCCCATGCAGAGACTGGCGAAGAACACGTTCGTTTGAAAGGGGTTGCCAAGCTTCCAAAAAACTACTAGTTTGCTGAAATCTCAGGAAACATTCTTTCACCAAATCTTGATGATACTTGGTGGTAATGATCAGTTCACTAATCCAACTTGGCTGCCCAACTTTCACTCTTCTAGGTTCAAGCGTTCGTTTCCAGTAACACTTTGAATTTTTAGGTTTCACTCTGTTTTCTGTTATATAGATAGATGTGTTTGAAACTCTAAATCAAACACGGTTTGTGCTAGCTCCTTGAAACTTGAAAAAATGAAGTAGTTCTACGTTCTATCTCTATGGTTTGTTTCCTCTTGAAGTACCCCATGCAGAGACTGGCGAAAAACACTTTCGTTTGAAAGGGTTTGCCAAGCTTCCAAAAAAACTTCTCATTTGCTGAAATCTCAGCAAACATTTTTTCACCAAATCTGGATGATACTTGGTGGTAATGATCAGTTCACTAATCCCACTTGGCTGCCCAACTTTCACTCTTCTAGGTTCAAGCGTTCGTTTCCAGTAACAGTTTGAATTTTTAGGTTTCACTCTGTTTTCTGCTATATAGATAGATGTGTTTGAAACTCTAAATCAAACACGGTTTGTGCTAGCTCCGTGAAACTTGAAAAAATGAAGTAGTTCTAAGTTCTATCTCTATGGTTTTGTTTCCTCTTGAAGTACCCCATGCAGAGACTGGCGAAGAACACTTTCGTTTGAAAGGGGTTGCCAAGCTTCCAAAAAACTACTAGTTTGCTGAAATCTCAGCAAACATTTTTCACCAAATCTTGATGATACTTGGTGGTAATGATCAGTTCACTAATCCCACTTGGCTGCCCAACTTTCACTCTTCTAGGTTCAAGCGTTCGTTTCCTGTAACAGTTTGAATTTTTAGGTTTCACTCTGTTTTCTGTTATATAGATAGATGTGTTTGAAACTCTAAATCAAACACGGTTTGTGCTAGCTCCGTGAAACTTGACAAAATGAAGTAGTTCTAAGTTCTATCTCTATGGTTTGTTTCCTCTTGAAGTACCTCATGCAGAGACTGGCGAAAAACACTTTCGTTTGAAAGGGGTTGCCAAGCTTCCAAAAAACTACTAGTTTGCTGAAATCTCAGCAAACATTTTTTCACCAAATCTTGATGATACTTGGTGGTAATGATCAGTTCACTAATCCCACTTGGCTGCCCAACTTTCACTCTTCTAGGTTCAAGCGTTCGTTTCCAGTAACAGTTTGAATTTTTAGGTATCACTCTGTTTTCTGCTATATAGATAGATGTCTTTGAAACCCTAAATCAAACACGGTTTGTGCTAGCTCCGTGAAACTTGACAAAATGAAGTAGTTCTAAGTTCTATCTCTATGGTTTGTTTCCTCTTGAAGTACCCCATGCAGAGACTGGCAAAAACACTTTCGTTTGAAAGGGGTTGCCAAGCTTCCAAAAAACTACTCGTTTGCTGAAATCTCAGCAAACATTTTTTCACCAAATCTTGATGATACTTGGTGGTAATGATCAGTTCACTAAGCCCACTTGCCTGCCCAATTTTTATTCTTCTAGGTTGAAGCATTCGTTTCCAGTAACAGTTTGAATTTTTAGGTTTCACTCTGTTTTCTCCTACATAGATAGCTGTGTTTGGAATTCTAAATCAAACACGGTTTGTGCTAGCTCCTTGAAACTTAACCAAATGAAGTAGTTCTAAGTTCTATCTCTATGGTTTGTTTCCTCTTGAAGTACCCCATGCAGAGACTGGCGAAAAACACTTTCGTTTGAAAGGGGTTGCCAAGCTTCCAAAAAACTACTAGTTTGCTGAAATCTCAGCAACCATTTTTTCACCAAATCTTGATGATACTTGGTGGTAATGATCAGTTCACTAAGCCCACTGGCTGCCCAATTTTTCTCTTCTAAGTTCAAGCGTTCGTTTCAGTAACACTTTGAAATTTAGGTTTCACTCTGTTTTCTCCTATATTGATAGATGATTTGAACTCTAAATCAAACACGGTTTGTGCTAGCCCTTGAAACTTGACACAATAAAGTAGTTCTAAGTTCTATCTCTATGGTTTGTTTCCTATTGAAGTACCCATGCAGAGACTTGGGGAAAAACACTTTCGTTTGAAGAGGGTTGCCAAGCTTCCAAAAAACTACTAGTTTGCCTGAAATCTCAGCAGATGTTTTTGCACCCAATCTTGAAGATACTTGGGGGTAATGAGCAGTACACCAATCCCACTTGACTCAGCAAATTTCGTTCTTCTGGGTTGAAGCATTCGTTTGGAATAAGAGTTTGAGTTTTCAGGTTTCACTCTGTTTTCTCCTATATTGATACATGAATTTGGAACTCTAAATCAAGCACGGTTTGTGCTAGCCCCTTAAAACGTGACACAATTAAGTAGTTCTAAGTTCTATGTGTATTGTTTGTTTCCTCTTGAAGTAGCCCTATGAGGGAGTGGTGAAACACACTTTCGTTTGATACGGGTTGCCAAGCTTCCAAAAAACTAACGAGTGTCCTGAAATCTCAGCATGTTTTTTCA
>NW_027515543.1:21571-49786 GCF_048772815.1 Callospermophilus lateralis
AAAACACTTTCGTTTGAAAGGGGTTGCCAAGCTTCCAAAAAACTACTAGTTTGCTGAAATCTCAGCAAACATTTTTTCACCAAATCTTAATGATACTTGGTGGTAATGATCAGTTCACTAATCCTACTTGGCTGCCCAACTTTCACTCTTCTAGGTTCAAGCGTTCGTTTCCAGTAACAGTTTGAATTTTTAGGTTTCACTCTGTTTTCTGCTATATAGATAGATGTGTTTGAAACTCTAAATCAAACACGGTTTGTGCTAGCTCCGTGAAACTTGACAAAATGAAGTAGTTCTAAGTTCTATCTCTATGGTTTGTTTCCTCTTGAAGTACCCCATGCAGAGACTGGCGAAGAACACTTTCGTTTGAAAGGGGTTGCCAAGCTTCCAAAAAACTACTCGTTTGCTGAAATCTCAGCAAACATTTTTTCACCAAATCTTGATGATACTTGGTGGTAATGATCAGTTCACTATGCCCACTTGGCTGCCCAATTTTCACTCTTCTAGGATCAAGCGTTCGTTTCCAGTAACACTTTGAATTTTTAGGTTTCACTCTGGTTTCTGCTATATAGATAGATGTGTTTGAAACTCTAAATCAAACACGGTTTGTGCTAGCTCTTGAAACTTGACAAAATGAAGTAGTTCTAAGTTCTATCTCTATGGTTTGTTTCCTCTTGAAGTACCCCATGCAGAGACTGGCGAAAAACACTTTCATTTTGAAAGGGGTTGCCATGCTTCCAAAAAACTACTAGTTTGCTGAAATCTCAGCAAACATTTTTTCACCAAATCTTCATGATACTTGGTGGTAATGATCAGTTCACTAATCCCACTTGGCTGCCCAACTTTCACTCTTCTAGGTTCAAGCGTTCGTTTCCAGTAACAGTTTGAATTTTTAGGTTTCACTCTGTTTTTTGCTATATAGATAGATGTGCTTGAAACTCTAAATCAAACACGGTTTGTGCTAGCTCCGTGAAACTTGACAAAATGAAGTAGTTCTAAGTTCTATCTCTATGGTTTGTTTCCTCTTGAAGTACCAAATGCAGAGACTGGTGAAGAACACTTTCGTTTGAAAGGGGTTGCCAAGCTTCCAAAAAACTACTCGTTTGCTGAAATCTCAGCAACCATTTTTTCACCAAATCTTGATGATACTTGGTGGTAATGATCAGTTCACTAAGCCCACTTGGCTGCCCAATTTTCACTCTTCTAGGTTCTAGCGTTCGTTTCCAGTGACACTTTGAATTTTTAGGTTTCACTCTGTTTTCTGCTATATAGATAGATGTGTTTGAAACTATAAATCAAACACGGTTTGTGCTAGCTCCTTGAAACTTGACCAAATAAAGTAGTTCTAAGTTCTATCTCTATGGTTTGTTTCCTCTTGAAGTACCCCATGCAGAGACTGGCGAAAAACACTTTCGTTTGAAAGGGGTTGCCAAGCTTCCAAAAAACTACTAGTCTGCTGAAATCTCAGCAAACATTTTTTCACCAAATCTTGATGATACTTGGTGGTAATGATCAGTTCACTAATCCCACTTGGCTGCCCAACTTTCACTCTTCTAGGTTCAAGCGTTCGTTTCCAGTAACAGTTTGAATTTTTAGGTTTCACTCTGTTTTTTGTTATATAGAACTCTAAATCAAACACGGTTTGTGCTAGCTCCGTGAAACTTGACAAAATGAAGTAGTTCTAAGTTCTATCTCTATGGTTTGTTTCCTCTTGAAGTACCCCATGCAGAGACTGGCGAAGAACACTTTCGTTTGAAAGGGGTTGCCATGATTCCAAAAAACTACTAGTTTGCTGAAATCTCAGCAAACATTTCTTCACCAAATCTTGATGATACTTGGTGGTAATGATCAGTTCACTAATCCCACTTGGCTGCCCAACTTTCAATCTTCTAGGTTCAAGCGTTCGTTTCCAGTAACACTTTGAATTTTTAGGTTTCACTCTGTTTTCTGCTATATAGATAGATGTGTTTGAAACTCTAAATCAAACACGGTTTGTGCTAGGTCCTTGAAACTTGACAAAATGAAGTAGTTCTAAGTTCTATCTCTATGGTTTGTTTCCTCTTGAAGTACCCCATGCAGAGACTGGCGAAAAACACTTTCGTTTTAAAGGGGTTGCCAAGCTTCCAAAAAACTACTAGTTTGCTGAAATCTCAGCAAACATTTTTTCACCAAATCTTGATGATACTTGGTGGTAATGATCAGTTCACTAATCCCACTTGGATGCCCAACTTTCACTCTTCTAGGTTCAAGCGTTCGTTTCCAGTAACAGTTTGAATTTTTAGGTTTCACTCTGTTTTCTGCTATATAGATAGATGTGTTTGAAACACTAAATCAAACACGGTTTGTGCTAGCTCCGTGAAACTTGACAAAATGAAGTAGTTCTAAGTTCTATCTCTATGGTTTGTTTCCTCTTGAAGTACCCCATGCAGAGACTGGCGAAGAACACTTTCGTTTTAAAGGGGTTGCCATGCTTCCAAAAAACTACTAGTTTGCTGAAATCTCAGCAAACATTTCTTCACCAAATCTTGATGATACTTGGTGGTAATGATCAGTTCACTAATCCCACTTGGCTGCCCAACTTTCAATCTTCTAGGTTCAAGCGTTCGTTTCCAGTAACACTTTGAATTTTTAGGTTTCACTCTGTTTTCTGCTATATAGATAGATGTGTTTGAAACTCTAAATCAAACACGGTTTGTGCTAGCTCCTTGAAACTTGACAAAATGAAGTAGTTCTAAGTTCTATCTCTATGGTTTGTTTCCTCTTGAAGTACCCCATGCAGAGACTGGCGAAAAACACTTTCGTTTGAAAGGGGTTGCCATGCTTCCAAAAAACTACTAGTTTGCTGAAATCTCAGCAAACATTTTTTCACCAAATCTTGATGATACTTGGTGGTAATGATCAGTTCACTAATCCCACTTGGCTGCCCAACTTTCACTCTTCTAGGTTCAAGCGTTCGTTTCCAGTAACAGTTTGAATTTTTAGGTTTCACTCTGTTTTCTGCTATATAGATAGATGTGTTTGAAACTCTAAATCAAACACGGTTTGTGCTAGCTCCGTGAAACTTGACAAAATGAAGTAGTTCTAAGTTCTATCTCTATGGTTTGTTTCCTCTTGAAGTACCCCATGCAGAGACTGGCGAAGAACACTTTCGTTTGAAAGGGGTTGCCATGCTTCCAAAAAACTACTAGTTTGCTGAAATCTCAGCAAACATTTCTTCACCAAATCTTGATGATACTTGGTGGTAATGATCAGTTCACTAATCCCACTTGGCTGCCCAACTTTCACTCTTCTAGGTTCAAGCGTTCGTTTCCAGTAACAGTTTGAATTTTTAGGTTTCACTCTGTTTTCTGCTATACAGATAGATGTGTTTGAAACTCTAAATCAAACACGGTTTGTGCTAGCTCCGTGAAACTTGACAAAATGAAGTAGTTCTAAGTTCTATCTCTATGGTTTGTTTCCTCTTGAAGTACCAAATGCAGAGACTGGCGAAGAACACTTTCGTTTGAAAGGGGTTGCCATGCTTCCAAAAAACTACTAGTTTGCTGAAATCTCAGCAAACATTTTTTCACCAAATCTTGATGATACTTGGTGGTAATGATCAGTTCACTAATCCCACTTGGCTGCCCAACTTTCACTCTTCTAGGTTCAAGCGTTCGTTTCCAGTAACAGTTTGAATTTTTAGGTTTCACTCTGTTTTCTGCTATATAGATAGATGTGTTTGAAACTCTAAATCAAACACGGTTTGTGCTAGCTCCGTGAAACTTGACAAAATGAAGTAGTTCTAAGTTCTATCTCTATGGTTTGTTTCCTCTTGAAGTACCAAATGCAGAGACTGGCGAAGAACACTTTCGTTTGAAAGGGGTTGCCAAGCTTCCAAAAAACTACTCGTTTGCTGAAATCTCAGCAACCATTTTTTCACCAAATCTTGATGATACTTGGTGGTAATGATCAGTTCACTAATCCCACTTGGCTGCCCAACTTTCACTCTTCTAGGTTCAAGCGTTCGTTTCCAGTAACAGTTTGAATTTTTAGGTTTCACTCTGTTTTCTGCTATATAGATAGATGTGTTTGAAACTCTAAATCAAACACGGTTTGTGCTAGCTCCGTGAAACTTGACAAAATGAAGTAGTTCTAAGTTCTATCTCTATGGTTTGTTTCCTCTTGAAGTACCAAATGCAGAGACTGGCGAAGAACACTTTCGTTTGAAAGGGGTTGCCAAGCTTCCAAAAAACTACTCGTTTGCTGAAATCTCAGCAACCATTTTTTCACCAAATCTTGATGATACTTGGTGGTAATGATCAGTTCACTAAGCCCACTTGGCTGCCCAATTTTCACTCTTCTAGGTTCAAGCGTTCGTTTCCAGTAACACTTTGAATTTTAGGTTTCACTCTGTTTTCTGCTATATAGATAGATGTGTTTGAAACTCTAAATCAAACACTGTTTGTGCTAGCTCCTTGAAACTTGACAAAATGAAGTAGTTCTAAGTTCTATCTCTATGGTTTGTTTCCTCTTGAAGTACCCCATGCAGAGACTGGCGAAGAACACTTTCGTTTTAAAGGGGTTGCCAAGCTTCCAAAAAACAACTCGTTTGCTGAAATCTCAGCAAACATTTTTTCACCAAAACTTGATGATACTTGGTGGTAATGATCAGTTCACTAAGCCCACATGGCTGCCCAATTTTCAGTCTTCTAGGTTCAAGCATTCATTTCCAGTAACACTTTGAATTTTTAGGTTTCACTCTGTTTTCTGCTATATAGATAGATGTGTTTGAAACTCTAAATCAAACACGGTTTGTGCTAGCTCCTTGAAACTTGACAAAATGAAGTAGTTCTAAGTTCTATCTCTATGGTTTGTTTCCTCTTGAAGTACCCCATGCAGAGACTGGCGAAGAACACTTTCGTTTGAAAGGGGTTGCCAAGCTTCCAAAAAACTACTCGTTTGCTGAAATCTCAGCAACCATTTTTTCCCCAAATCTTGATGATACTTGGTGGTAATGATCAGTTCACTAAGCCCACTTGGCTGCCCAATTTTCACTCTTCTAGGTTCAAGCGTTCGTTTCCAGTAACACTTTGAATTTTTAGGTTTCACTCTGTTTTCTGCTATATACATAGATGTGTTTGAAACTCTAAATCAAACACGGTTTGTGCTAGCTCCTTGAAACTTGACAAAATGAAGTAGTTCTAAGTTCTATCTCTATGGTTTGTTTCCTCTTTAAGTACCCCATGCAGAAACTGGCGAAAAACACTTTCGTTTGAGAGGGGTTGCCATGCTTCCAAAAAACTACTAGTTTGCTGAAATCTCAGCAAACATTTTTTCACCAAATCTTGATGATACTTGGTGGTAATGATCAGTTCACTAATCCCACTTGGCTGCCCAACTTTCACTCTTCTAGGTTCAAGCGTTCGTTTCCAGTAACAGTTTGAATATTTAGGTTTCACTCTGTTTTCTGCTATATAGATAGATGTGTTTGAAACTCTAAATCAAACACGGTTTGTGCTAGCTCCGTGAAACTTGACAAAATGAAGTAGTTGTAAGTTCTATCTCTATGGTTTGTTTCCTCTTGAAGTACCAAATGCAGAGACTGGCGAAGAACACTTTCGTTTGAAAGGGGTTGCCATGCTTACAAAAAAATACTAGTTTGCTGAAATCTCAGCAAACATTTTTTCACCAAATCTTGATTATACTTGGTGGTAATGATCAGTTCACTAATCCCACTTGGCTGCCCAACTTTCACTCTTCTAGGTTCAAGCGTTCGTTTCCAGTAACAGTTTGAATTTTTAGGTTTCACTCTGTTTTCTGCTATATAGATAGATGTGTTTGAAACTCTAAATCAAACACGGTTTGTGCTAGCTCCGTGAAACTTGACAAAATGAAGTAGTTCTAAGTTCTATCTCTATGGTTTGTTTCCTCTTGAAGTACCAAATGCAGAGACTGGCGAAGAACACTTTCGTTTGAAAGGGGTTGCCAAGCTTCCAAAAAACTACTCGTTTGCTGAAATCTCAGCAACCATTTTTTCACCAAATCTTGATGATACTTGGTGGTAATGATCAGTTCACTAATCCCACTTGGCTGCCCAACTTTCACTCTTCTAGGTTCAAGCGTTCGTTTCCAGTAACAGTTTGAATTTTTAGGTTTCACTCTGTTTTCTGCTATATAGATAGATGTGTTTGAAACTCTAAATCAAACACGGTTTGTGCTAGCTCCGTGAAACTTGACAAAATGAAGTAGTTCTAAGTTCTATCTCTATGGTTTGTTTCCTCTTGAAGTACCAAATGCAGAGACTGGCGAAGAACACTTTCGTTTGAAAGGGGTTGCCAAGCTTCCAAAAAACTACTCGTTTGCTGAAATCTCAGCAACCATTTTTTCACCAAATCTTGATGATACTTGGTGGTAATGATCAGTTCACTAATCCCACTTGGCTGCCCAACTTTCACTCTTCTAGGTTCAAGCGTTCGTTTCCAGTAACACTTTGAATTTTTAGGTTTCACTCTGTTTTCTGCTATATAGATAGATGTGTTTGAAACTCTAAATCAAACACGGTTTGTGCTAGCTCCTTGAAACTTGACAAAATGAAGTAGTTCTAAGTTCTATCTCTATGGTTTGTTTCCTCTTGAAGTACCCCATGCAGAGACTGGCGAAGAACACTTTCGTTTGAAAGGGGTTGCCAAGCTTCCAAAAAACTACTCGTTTGCTGAAATCTCAGCAACCATTTTCTCACCAAATCTTGATGATACTTGGTGGAAATGATCAGTTCACTAAGCCCACTTGGCTGCCCAATTTTCACTCTTCTAGGTTCAAGCGTTCGTTTCCAGTAACAGTTTGAATTTTTAGGTTTCACTCTGTTTTCTGCTATATAGATAGATGTGTTTGAAACTCTAAATCAAACACGGTTTGTGCTAGCTCCTTGAAACTTGACAAAATGAAGTAGTTCTAAGTTCTATCTCTATGGTTTGTTTCCTCTTGAAGTACCCCATGCAGAGACTGGCGAAAAACACTTTCGTTTGAAAGGGGTTGCCATGCTTCCAAAAAACTACTAGTTTGCTGAAATCTCAGCAAACATTTTTTCACCAAAACTTGATGATACTTGGTGGTAATGATCAGTTCACTAATCCCACTTGGCTGCCCAACTTTCACTCTTCTAGGTTCAGCGTTCGTTTCCAGTAACAGTTTGAATTTTTAGGTTTCACTCTGTTTTCTGCTATATAGATAGATGTGTTTGAAACTCTAAATCAAACACGGTTTGTGCTAGCTCCGTGAAACTTGACAAAATGAAGTAGTTCTAAGTTCTATCTCTATGGTTTGTTTCCTCTTGAAGTACCCCATGCAGAGACTGGCGAAAAACACTTTCGTTTGAAAGGGGTTGCCAAGCTTCCAAAAAACTACTAGTTTGCTGAAATCTCAGCAAACATTTTTTCACCAAATCTTGATGATACTTGGTGGTAATGATCAGTTCACTAATCCCACTTGGCTGCCCAACTTTCACTCTTCTAGGTTCAAGCGTTCGTTTCCAGTAACAGTTTGAATTTTTAGGTTTCACTCTGTTTTCTGTTATATAGAACTCTAAATCAAACACGGTTTGTGCTAGCTCCATGAAACTTGACCAAATAAAGTAGTTCTAAGTTCTATCTCTATGGTTTGTTTCCTCTTGAAGTACCCCATGCAGAGACTGGCGAAAAACACTTTCGTATTAAAGGGGTTGCCAAGCTTCCAAAAAACTACTAGTTTGCTGAAATCTCAGCAAACATTTTTTCACCAAATCTTGATGATACTTGGTGGTAATGATCAGTTCAGTAATCCCACTTGGCTGCCCAACTTTCACTCTTCTAGGTTCAAGCGTTCGTTTTTAGTAACAGTTTGAATTTTTAGGTTTCACTCTGTTTTCTGCTATATAGATAGATGTGTTTGAAACTCTAAATCAAACACGGTTTGTGCTAGCTCCGTGAAACTTGACAAAATGAAGTAGTTCTAAGTTCTATCTCTATGGTTTGTTTCCTCTTGAAATACCAAATGCAGAGACTGGCGAAGAACACTTTCGTTTGAAAGGGGTTGCCAAGCTTCCAAAAAACTACTCGTTTGCTGAAATCTCAGCAACCATTTTTTCACCAAATCTTGATGATACTTGGTGGTAATGATCAGTTCACTAAGCCCACTTTCCTGTCCGATTTTCACTCTTCTAGGTTCAAGCGTTCGTTTCCAGTAACACTTTGAATTTTTAGGTTTCACTCTGTTTTCTGCTATATAGATAGATGTGTTTGAAACTCTAAATCAAACACGGTTTGTGCTAGCTCCTTGAAACTTGACAAAATGAAGTAGTTCTAAGTTCTATCTCTATGGTTTGTTTCCTCTTGAAGTACCCCATGCAGAGACTGGCGAAAAACACTTTCGTTTGAAAGGGGTTGCCATGCTTCCAAAAAACTACTAGTTTGCTGAAATCTCAGCAAACATTTTTTCACCAAATCTTGATGATACTTGGTGGTAATGATCAGTTCACTAATCCCACTTGGCTGCCCAACTTTCACTCTTCTAGGTTCAAGCGTTCGTTTCCAGTAACACTTTGAATTTTTAGGTTTCACTCTGTTTTCTGCTATATAGATAGATGTGTTTGAAACTCTAAATCAAACACGGTTTGTGCTAGCTCCGTGAAACTTGACAAAATGAAGTAGTTCTAAGTTCTATCTCTATGGTTTGTTTCCTCTTGAAGTACCAAATGCAGAGACTGGCGAAGAACACTTTCGTTTGAAAGGGGTTGCCAAGCTTCCAAAAAACTACTGGTTTGCTGAAATCTCAGCAACCATTTTTTCACCAAATCTTGATGATACTTGGTGGTAATGATCAGTTCACTAAGCCCACTTGGCTGCCCAATTTTCACTCTTCTAGGTTCAAGCGTTCGTTTCCAGTAACACTTTGAATTTTTAGGTTTCACTCTGTTTTCTGCTATATAGATAGATGTGTTTGAAACTATAAATCAAACACGGTTTGTGCTAGCTCCTTGAAACTTGACAAAATGAAGTAGTTCTAAGTTCTATCTCTATGGTTTGTTTCCTCTTGAAGTACCCCATGCAGAAACTGGCGAAAAACACTTTCGTTTTAAAGGGGTTGCCAAGCTTCCAAAAAACTACTAGTTTGCTGAAACCTCAGCAAACATTTTTTCACCAAATCTTGATGATACTTGGTGGTAATGATCAGTTCACTAATCCCACTTGGCTGCCCAACTTTCACTCTTCTAGGTTCAAGCGTTCGTTTCCAGTAACACTTTGAATTTTTAGGTTTCACTCTGTTTTCTGCTATATAGATAGATGTGTTTGAAACTCTAAATCAAACACGGTTTGTGCTAGCTCCGTGAAACTTGACAAAATGAAGTAGTTCTAAGTTCTATCTCTATGGTTTGTTTCCTCTTGAAGTACAAAATGCAGAGACTGGCGAAGAACACTTTCGTTTGAAAAGGGTTGCCAAGCTTCCAAAAAACTACTCGTTTGCTGAAATCTCAGCAAACATTTTTTCACCAAATCTTGATGATACTTGGTGGTAATGATCAGTTCACTAAGCCCACTTGGCTGCCCAATTTTAACTCTTCTAGGTTCAAGCGTTCGTTTCCAGTAACACTTTGAATTTTTAGGTTTCACTCTGTTTTCTGCTATATAGATAGATGTGTTTGAAACTATAAATCAAACACGGTTTGTGCTAGCTCCTTGAAACTTGACAAAATGAAGTAGTTCTAAGTTCTATCTCTATGGTTTGTTTCCTCTTGAAGTACCCCATGCAGAGACTGGCGAAAATCACTTTCGTTTTAAAGGGGTTGCCAAGCTTCCAAAAAACTACTAGTTTGCTGAAATCTCAGCAAACATTTTTTCACCAAATCTTGATGATACTTGGTGGTAATGATCAGTTCACTAATCCCACTTGGCTGCCCAACTTTCACTCTTCTAGGTTCAAGCGTTCGTTTCCAGTAACAGTTTGAATTTTTAGGTTTCACTCTGTTTTCTGCTATACAGATAGATGTGTTTGAAACTCTAAATCAAACACGGTTTGTGCTAGCTCCGTGAAACTTGACAAAATGAAGTAGTTCTAAGTTCTATCTCTATGGTTTGTTTCCTCTTGAAGTACCCCATGCAGAGACTGGCGAAAATCACTTTCGTTTGAAATGGGTTGCCAAGCTTCCAAAAAACAACTAGTTTGCTGAAATCTCAGCAAATATTTTTTCACCAAATCTTGATGATACTTGGTGGTAATGATCAGTTCACTAATCCCACTTGGCTGCCCAACTTTCACTCTTCTAGGTTCAAGCGTTTGTTTCCAGTAACAGTTTGAATTTTTAGGTTTCACTCTGTTTTCTGTTATATAGAACTCTAAATCAAACACGGTTTGTGCTAGCTCCGTGAAACTTGACAAAATGAAGTAGTTCTAAGTTCTATCTCTATGGTTTGTTTCCTCTTGAAGTACCCCATGCAGAGACTGGCGAAGAACACTTTCGTTTGAAAGGGGTTGCCAAGCTTCCAAAAAACTACTCGTTTGCTGAAATCTCAGCAAGCATTTTTTCACCAATTCTTGATGATACTTGGTGGTAATGATCAGTTCACTAATCCCACTTGGCTGCCCAACTTTCACTCTTCTAGGTTCAAGCGTTCGTTTCCAGTAACACTTTGAATTTTTAGGTTTCACTCTGTTTTCTGCTATATAGATAGATGTGTTTGAAACTCTAAATCAAACATGGTTTGTGCTAGCTCCGTGAAACTTGACAAAATGAAGTAGTTCTAAGTTCTATCTCTATGGTTTGTTTCCTCTTGAAGTACCAAATGCAGAGACTGGCGAAGAACACTTTCGTTTGAAAGGGGTTGCCAAGCTTCCAAAAAACTACTCGTTTGCTGAAATCTCAGCAACCATTTTTTCACCAAATCTTGATGATACTTGGTGGTAATGATCAGTTCACTAAGCCAACTTGGCTGCCCAATTTTCACTCTTCTAGGTTCAAGCGTTCGTTTCCAGTAACACTTTGAATTTTTAGGTTTCACTCTGTTTTCTGCTATATAGATAGATGTGTTTGAAACTCTAAATCAAACACGGTTTGTGCTAGCTCCTTGAAACTTGACAAAATGAAGTAGTTCTAAGTTCTATCTCTATGGTTTGTTTCCTCTTGAAGTACCCCATGCAGAGACTGGCGAAAAACACTTTCGTTTGAAAGGGGTTGCCATGCTTCCAAAAAACTACTAGTTTGCTGAAATCTCAGCAAACATTTTTTCACCAAATCTTGATGATACTTGGTGGTAATGATCAGTTCACTAATCCCACTTGGCTGCCCAACTTTCACTCTTCTAGGTTCAAGCGTTCGTTTCCAGTAACACTTTGAATTTTTAGGTTTCACTCTGTTTTCTGCTATATAGATAGATGTGTTTGAAACTCTAAATCAAACACGGTTTGTGCTAGCTCCTTGACTTGACAAAATGAAGTAGTTCTAAGTTCTATCTCTATGGTTTGTTTCCTCTTGAAGTACCCCATGCAGAAACTGGCAAAAAACACTTTCGTTTTAAAGGGGTTGCCAAGCTTCCAAAAAACTACTAGTTTGCTGAAATCTCAGCAAACATTTTTTCACCAAATCTTGA
This sequence comes from Callospermophilus lateralis, assembly GCF_048772815.1. Classification (NCBI taxonomy): domain Eukaryota; kingdom Metazoa; phylum Chordata; class Mammalia; order Rodentia; family Sciuridae; genus Callospermophilus; species Callospermophilus lateralis. The sequence continues at coordinate 33,166 of NW_027515543.1, forward strand.
TGATACTTGGTGGTAATGATCAGTTCACTAATCCCACTTGGCTGCCCAACTTTCACTCTTCTAGGTTCAAGCGTTCGTTTCCAGTAACACTTTGAATTTTTAGGTTTCACTCTGTTTTTTGCTATACAGATAGATGTGTTTGAAACTCTAAATCAAACACGGTTTGTGCTAACTCCGTGAAACTTGTCAAAATGAAGTAGTTCTAAGTTCTATCTCTATGGTTTGTTTCCTCTTGAAGTACCCCATGCAGAGACTGGCGAAAATCACTTTCGTTTGAAAGGGGTTGCCAAGCTTCCAAAAAACAACTAGTTTGCTGAAATCTCAGCAAACATTTTTTCACCAAATCTTGATGATACTTGGTGGTAATGATCAGTTCACTAATCCCACTTGGCTGCCCAACTTTCACTCTTCTAGGTTCAAGCGTTCGTTTCCAGTAACAGTTTGAATTTTTAGGTTTCACTCTGTTTTCTGTTATATAGAACTCTAAATCAAACACGGTTTGTGCTAGCTCCGTGAAACTTGACAAAATGAAGTAGTTCTAAGTTCTATCTCTATGGTTTGTTTTCTCTTGAAGTACCCCATGCAGAGACTGGCGAAAAACACTTTCGTTTTAAAGGGGTTGCCAAGCTTCCAAAAAACTACTAGTTTGCTGAATCTCAGCAAACATTTTTTCACCAAATCTTGATGATACTTGGTGGTAATGATCAGTTCACTAATCCCACTTGGCTGCCCAACTTTCAATCTTCTAGGTTCAAGCGTTCGTTTCCAGTAACAGTTTGAATTTTTAGGTTTCACTCTGTTTTCTGCTATATAGATAGATGTGTTTGAAACTCTAAATCAAACACGGTTTGTGCTAGCTCTGTGAAACTTGACAAAATGAAGTAGTTCTAAGTTCTATCTCTATGGTTTGTTTCCTCTTGAAGTACCCCATGCAGAGACTGGCGAAGAACACTTTCGTTTGAAAGGGGTTGCCAAGCTTCCAAAAAACTACTCGTTTGCTGAAATCACAGCAAACATTTTTTCACCAAATCTTGATGATACTTGGTGGTAATGATCAGTTCACTAAACCCACTTGGCTGCCCAATTTTCACTCTTCTAGGTTCAAGCGTTCGTTTCCAGTAACACTTTGAATTTTTAGGTTTCACTCTGTTTTCCGCTATATAGATAGATGTGTTGAAACTCTAAATCAAACACGGTTTGTCCTAGCTCCTTGAAACTTGACCAAATGAAGTAGTTCTAAGTTCTATCTCTATGGTTTGTTTCCTCTTGAAGTACCCCATGCAGAGACTGGCAAAAAACACTTTCGTTTTAAAGGGGTTGCCAGCTTCCAAAAAACTACTCGTTTGCTGAAATCTCAGCAACCATTTTTCCACCAAATCTTGATGATACTTGGTGGTAATGATCAGTTTACTAAGCCCAATTGGCTGCCCAATTTTCACTCTTCTAGGTTCAAGCGTTCGTTTCCAGTAACACTTTGAATTTTTAGGTTTCACTCTGTTTTCTGCTATATAGATAGATGTGTTTGAAACTCTAAATTAAACACGGTTTGTGCTAGCTCCTTGAAACTTGACAAAATGAAGTAGTTCTAAGTTCTATCTCTATGGTTTGTTTCCTCTTGAAGTACCCCATGCAGAGACTGGCGAAAAACACTTTCGTTTGAAAGGCGTTGCCATGCTTCCAAAAAACTACTAGTTTGCTGAAATCTCAGCAAACATTTTTTCACCAAATCTTGATGATACTTGGTGGTAATGATCAGTTCACTAAGCCCACTTGGCTGCCCAATTTTCACTCTTCTAGGTTCAAGCGTTCGTTTCCAGTAACACTTTGAATTTTTAGGTTTCACTCTGTTTTCTGCTATATAGATAGATGTGTTTGAAACTCTAAATCAAACACGGTTTGTGCTAGCTCCTTGAAACTTGACCAAATGAAGTAGTTCTAAGTTCTATCTCTATGGTTTGTTTCCTCTTGAAGTACCCCATGCAGAGACTGGCGAAGAACACTTTCGTTTGAAAGGGGTTGCCAAGCTTCCAAAAAACTACTCGTTTGCTGAAATTTCAGCAACCATTTTTTCACCAAATCTTGATGATACTTGGTGGTAATGATCAGTTCACTAAGCCCACTTGGCTGCCCAATTTTCACTCTTCTAGGTTCAAGCGTTCGTTTCCAGTAACACTTTGAATTTTTAGGTTTCACTCTGTTTTCTGCTATATAGATAGATGTGTTTGAAACTCTAAATCAAACACGGTTTGTGCTAGCTCCTTGAAACTTGACAAAATGAAGTAGTTCTAAGTTCTATCTCTATGGTTTGTTTCCTCTTGAAGTACCCCATGCAGAAACCGGCGAAAAACACTTTCGTTTGAAAGGGGTTGACATGCTTCCAAAAAACTACTAGATTGCTGAAATCTCAGCAAATATTTTTTCACCAAATCTTGATGATACTTGGTGGTAATGATCAGTTCACTAATCCCACTTGGCTGCCCAACTTTCACTCTTCTAGGTTCAAGCGTTCGTTTCCAGTAACAGTTTGAATTTTTAGGTTTCACTCTGTTTTCTGCTATATAGATAGATGTGTTTGAAACTCTAACTCAAACACGGTTTGTGCTAGCTCCGTGAAACTTGACAAAATGAAGTAGTTCTAAGTTCTATCTCTATGGTTTGTTTCCTCTTGAAGTACCAAATGCAGAGACTGGCGAAGAACACTTTCGTTTGAAAGGGGTTGCCAAGCTTCCAAAAAACTACTCGTTTGCTGAAATCTCAGCAACCATTTTTTCACCAAATCTTGATGATACTTGGTGGTAATGATCAGTTCACTAAGCCCACTTGGCTGCCCAATTTTCACTCTTCTAGGTTCAAGCGTTCGTTTCCAGTAACACTTTGAATTTTTAGGTTTCACTCTGTTTTCTGCTATATAGATAGATGTGTTTGAAACTCTAAATCAAACACGGTTTGTGCTAGCTCCTTGAAACTTGACAAAATGAAGTAGTTCTAAGTTCTATCTCTATGGTTTGTTTCATCTTGAAGTACCCCATGCAGAGACTGGCGAAAAACACTTTCGTTTAAAGGGGTTGCCAAGCTTCCAAAAAACTACTAGTTTGCTGAAATCTCAGCAAACATTTTTTCACCAAATCTTGATGATACTTGGTGGTAATGATCAGTTCACTAATCCCACTTGGCTGCCCAACTTTCAATCTTCTAGGTTCAAGCGTTCGTTTCCAGTAACAGTTTGAATTTTTAGGTTTCACTCTGTTTTCTGCTATATAGAACTCTAAATCAAACACGGTTTGTGCTAGCTCCGTGAAACTTGACAAAATGAAGTAGTTCTAAGTTCTATCTCTATGGTTTGTTTCCTCTTGAAGTACCCCATGCAGAGACTGGCGAAAAACACTTTCGTTTGAAAGGGGTTGCCAAGCTTCCAAAAAACTACTAGTTTGCTGAAATCTCAGCAAACATTTTTTCACCAAATCTTGATGATACTTGGTGGTAATGATCAGTTCACTAATGCCACTTGGCTGCCCACCTTTCACTCTTCTAGGTTCAAGCGTTCGTTTCCAGTAACAGTTTGAATTTTTAGGTTTCACTCTGTTTTTTGTTATATAGAACTCTAAATCAAACACGGTTTGTGTAGCTCCTTGAAACTTGACCAAATGAAGTAGTTCTAAGTTCTATCTCTATGGTTTGTTTCCTCTTGAAGTACCCCATGCAGAGACTGGCAAAAAACACTTTCGTTTTAAAGGGGTTGCCAGCTTCCAAAAAACTACTCGTTTGCTGAAATCTCAGCAACCATTTTTCCACCAAATCTTGATGATACTTGGTGGTAATGATCAGTTTACTAAGCCCAATTGGCTGCCCAATTTTCACTCTTCTAGGTTCAAGCGTTCGTTTCCAGTAACACTTTGAATTTTTAGGTTTCACTCTGTTTTCTGCTATATAGATAGATGTGTTTGAAACTCTAAATTAAACACGGTTTGTGCTAGCTCCTTGAAACTTGACAAAATGAAGTAGTTCTAAGTTCTATCTCTATGGTTTGTTTCCTCTTGAAGTACCCCATGCAGAGACTGGCGAAAAACACTTTCGTTTGAAAGGCGTTGAAATGCTTCCAAAAAACTACTAGTTTGCTGAAATCTCAGCAAACATTTTTTCACCAAATCTTGATGATACTTGGTGGTAATGATCAGTTCACTAAGCCCACTTGGCTGCCCAATTTTCACTCTTCTAGGTTCAAGCGTTCGTTTCCAGTAACACTTTGAATTTTTAGGTTTCACTCTGTTTTCTGCTATATAGATAGATGTGTTTGAAACTCTAAATCAAACACGGTTTGTGCTAGCTCCTTGAAACTTGACCAAATGAAGTAGTTCTAAGTTCTATCTCTATGGTTTGTTTCCTCTTGAAGTACCCCATGCAGAGACTGGCGAAGAACACTTTCGTTTGAAAGGGGTTGCCAAGCTTCCAAAAAACTACTCGTTTGCTGAAATTTCAGCAACCATTTTTTCACCAAATCTTGATGATACTTGGTGGTAATGATCAGTTCACTAAGCCCACTTGGCTGCCCAATTTTCACTCTTCTAGGTTCAAGCGTTCGTTTCCAGTAACACTTTGAATTTTTAGGTTTCACTCTGTTTTCTGCTATATAGATAGATGTGTTTGAAACTCTAAATCAAACACGGTTTGTGCTAGCTCCTTGAAACTTGACAAAATGAAGTAGTTCTAAGTTCTATCTCTATGGTTTGTTTCCTCTTGAAGTACCCCATGCAGAAACCGGCGAAAAACACTTTCGTTTGAAAGGGGTTGACATGCTTCCAAAAAACTACTAGATTGCTGAAATCTCAGCAAATATTTTTTCACCAAATCTTGATGATACTTGGTGGTAATGATCAGTTCACTAATCCCACTTGGCTGCCCAACTTTCACTCTTCTAGGTTCAAGCGTTCGTTTCCAGTAACAGTTTGAATTTTTAGGTTTCACTCTGTTTTCTGCTATATAGATAGATGTGTTTGAAACTCTAACTCAAACACGGTTTGTGCTAGCTCCGTGAAACTTGACAAAATGAAGTAGTTCTAAGTTCTATCTCTATGGTTTGTTTCCTCTTGAAGTACCAAATGCAGAGACTGGCGAAGAACACTTTCGTTTGAAAGGGGTTGCCAAGCTTCCAAAAAACTACTCGTTTGCTGAAATCTCAGCAACCATTTTTTCACCAAATCTTGATGATACTTGGTGGTAATGATCAGTTCACTAAGCCCACTTGGCTGCCCAATTTTCACTCTTCTAGGTTCAAGCGTTCGTTTCCAGTAACACTTTGAATTTTTAGGTTTCACTCTGTTTTCTGCTATATAGATAGATGTGTTTGAAACTCTAAATCAAACACGGTTTGTGCTAGCTCCTTGAAACTTGACAAAATGAAGTAGTTCTAAGTTCTATCTCTATGGTTTGTTTCATCTTGAAGTACCCCATGCAGAGACTGGCGAAAAACACTTTCGTTTAAAGGGGTTGCCAAGCTTCCAAAAAACTACTAGTTTGCTGAAATCTCAGCAAACATTTTTTCACCAAATCTTGATGATACTTGGTGGTAATGATCAGTTCACTAATCCCACTTGGCTGCCCAACTTTCAATCTTCTAGGTTCAAGCGTTCGTTTCCAGTAACAGTTTGAATTTTTAGGTTTCACTCTGTTTTCTGCTATATAGAACTCTAAATCAAACACGGTTTGTGCTAGCTCCGTGAAACTTGACAAAATGAAGTAGTTCTAAGTTCTATCTCTATGGTTTGTTTCCTCTTGAAGTACCCCATGCAGAGACTGGCGAAAAACACTTTCGTTTGAAAGGGGTTGCCAAGCTTCCAAAAAACTACTAGTTTGCTGAAATCTCAGCAAACATTTTTTCACCAAATCTTGATGATACTTGGTGGTAATGATCAGTTCACTAATGCCACTTGGCTGCCCACCTTTCACTCTTCTAGGTTCAAGCGTTCGTTTCCAGTAACAGTTTGAATTTTTAGGTTTCACTCTGTTTTTTGTTATATAGAACTCTAAATCAAACACGGTTTGTGTAGCTCCGTGAAACTTGACAAAATGAAGTAGTTCTAAGTTCTATCTCTATGGTTTGTTTCCTCTTGAAGTACCCCATGCAGAGACTGGCGAAGAACACTTTCGTTTGAAAGGGGTTGCCAAGCTTCCAAAAAACTACTCGTTTGCTGAAATCTCAGCAACCATTTTTTCACCAAATCTTGATGATACTTGGTGGTAATGATCAGTTCACTAAGCCCACTTGGCTGCCCAATTTTCACTCTTCTAGGTTCAAGCGTTTGTTTCCAGTAACACTTTGAATTTTTAGGTTTCACTCTGTTTTCTGCTACATAGATAGATGTGTTTGAAACTCTAAATCAAACACGGTTTGTGCTAGCTCCTTGAAACTTGACAAAATGAAGTAGTTCTAAGTTCTATCTCTATGGTTTGTTTCCTCTTGAAGTACCCCATGCAGAAACTGGCGAAAAACACTTTCGTTTGAAAGGGGTTGCCATGCTTCCAAAAAACTACTAGTTTGCTGAAATCTCAGCAAACATTTTTTCACCAAATCTTGATGATACTTGGTGGTAATGATCAGTTCACTAATCCCACTTGGCTGCCCAACTTTCACTCTTCTAGGTTCAAGCGTTCGTTTCCAGTAACACTTTGAATTTTTAGGTTTCACTCTGTTTTCTGCTATATAGATAGATGTGTTTGAAACTCTAAATCAAACACGGTTTGTGCTAGCTCCGTGAAACTTGACAAAATGAAGTAGTTCTAAGTTCTATCTCTATGGTTTGTTTCCTCTTTAAGTACCCCATGCAGAGACTGGCGAAAAACACTTTCGTTTGAAAGGGGTTGCCAAGCTTCCAAAAAACTACTCGTTTGCTGAAATTTCAGCAACCATTTTTTCACCAAATCTTGATGATACTTGGTGGTAATGATCAGTTCACTAAGCCCACTTGGCTGCCCAATTTTCACTCTTCTAGGTTCAAGCGTTCGTTTCCAGTAACACTTTGAATTTTTAGGTTTCACTCTGTTTTCTGCTATATAGATAGATGTGTTTGAAACTCTAAATCAAACACGGTTTGTGCTAGCTCCTTGAAACTTGACAAAATGAAGTAGTTCTAAGTTCTATCTCTATGGTTTGTTTCCTCTTGAAGTACCCCATGCAGAAACCGGCGAAAAACACTTTCGTTTGAAAGGGGTTGACATGCTTCCAAAAAACTACTAGATTGCTGAAATCTCAGCAAATATTTTTTCACCAAATCTTGATGATACTTGGTGGTAATGATCAGTTCACTAATCCCACTTGGCTGCCCAACTTTCACTCTTCTAGGTTCAAGCGTTCGTTTCCAGTAACAGTTTGAATTTTTAGGTTTCACTCTGTTTTCTGCTATATAGATAGATGTGTTTGAAACTCTAACTCAAACACGGTTTGTGCTAGCTCCGTGAAACTTGACAAAATGAAGTAGTTCTAAGTTCTATCTCTATGGTTTGTTTCCTCTTGAAGTACCAAATGCAGAGACTGGCGAAGAACACTTTCGTTTGAAAGGGGTTGCCAAGCTTCCAAAAAACTACTCGTTTGCTGAAATCTCAGCAACCATTTTTTCACCAAATCTTGATGATACTTGGTGGTAATGATCAGTTCACTAAGCCCACTTGGCTGCCCAATTTTCACTCTTCTAGGTTCAAGCGTTCGTTTCCAGTAACACTTTGAATTTTTAGGTTTCACTCTGTTTTCTGCTATATAGATAGATGTGTTTGAAACTCTAAATCAAACACGGTTTGTGCTAGCTCCTTGAAACTTGACAAAATGAAGTAGTTCTAAGTTCTATCTCTATGGTTTGTTTCATCTTGAAGTACCCCATGCAGAGACTGGCGAAAAACACTTTCGTTTAAAGGGGTTGCCAAGCTTCCAAAAAACTACTAGTTTGCTGAAATCTCAGCAAACATTTTTTCACCAAATCTTGATGATACTTGGTGGTAATGATCAGTTCACTAATCCCACTTGGCTGCCCAACTTTCAATCTTCTAGGTTCAAGCGTTCGTTTCCAGTAACAGTTTGAATTTTTAGGTTTCACTCTGTTTTCTGCTATATAGAACTCTAAATCAAACACGGTTTGTGCTAGCTCCGTGAAACTTGACAAAATGAAGTAGTTCTAAGTTCTATCTCTATGGTTTGTTTCCTCTTGAAGTACCCCATGCAGAGACTGGCGAAAAACACTTTCGTTTGAAAGGGGTTGCCAAGCTTCCAAAAAACTACTAGTTTGCTGAAATCTCAGCAAACATTTTTTCACCAAATCTTGATGATACTTGGTGGTAATGATCAGTTCACTAATGCCACTTGGCTGCCCACCTTTCACTCTTCTAGGTTCAAGCGTTCGTTTCCAGTAACAGTTTGAATTTTTAGGTTTCACTCTGTTTTTTGTTATATAGAACTCTAAATCAAACACGGTTTGTGTAGCTCCGTGAAACTTGACAAAATGAAGTAGTTCTAAGTTCTATCTCTATGGTTTGTTTCCTCTTGAAGTACCCCATGCAGAGACTGGCGAAGAACACTTTCGTTTGAAAGGGGTTGCCAAGCTTCCAAAAAACTACTCGTTTGCTGAAATCTCAGCAACCATTTTTTCACCAAATCTTGATGATACTTGGTGGTAATGATCAGTTCACTAAGCCCACTTGGCTGCCCAATTTTCACTCTTCTAGGTTCAAGCGTTTGTTTCCAGTAACACTTTGAATTTTTAGGTTTCACTCTGTTTTCTGCTACATAGATAGATGTGTTTGAAACTCTAAATCAAACACGGTTTGTGCTAGCTCCTTGAAACTTGACAAAATGAAGTAGTTCTAAGTTCTATCTCTATGGTTTGTTTCCTCTTGAAGTACCCCATGCAGAAACTGGCGAAAAACACTTTCGTTTGAAAGGGGTTGCCATGCTTCCAAAAAACTACTAGTTTGCTGAAATCTCAGCAAACATTTTTTCACCAAATCTTGATGATACTTGGTGGTAATGATCAGTTCACTAATCCCACTTGGCTGCCCAACTTTCACTCTTCTAGGTTCAAGCGTTCGTTTCCAGTAACACTTTGAATTTTTAGGTTTCACTCTGTTTTCTGCTATATAGATAGATGTGTTTGAAACTCTAAATCAAACACGGTTTGTGCTAGCTCCGTGAAACTTGACAAAATGAAGTAGTTCTAAGTTCTATCTCTATGGTTTGTTTCCTCTTTAAGTACCCCATGCAGAGACTGGCGAAAAACACTTTCGTTTGAAAGGGGTTGCCAAGCTTCCAAAAAACTACTAGTTTGCTGAAATCTCAGCAAACATTTTTTCACCAAATCTTGATGATACTTGGTGGTAATGATCAGTTCACTAATCCCACTTGGCTGCCCAACTTTCACTCTTCTAGGTTCAAGCGTTCGTTTCCAGTAACAGTTTGAATTTTTAGGTTTCACTCTGTTTTCTGTTATATAGAACTCTAAATCAAACACGGTTTGTGCTAGTTCCGTGAAACTTGACAAAATGAAGTAGTTCTAAGTTCTATCTCTATGGTTTGTTTCCTCTTGAAGTACCCCATGCAGAGACTGGCGAAGAACACTTTCGTTTGAAAGGGGTTGCCAAGCTTCCAAAAAACTACTCGTTTGCTGAAATCTCAGCAAGCATTTTTTCACTAATTCTTGATGATACTTGGTGGTAATGATCAGTTCACTAAGCCCACTTGGCTGCCCAATTTTCACTCTTCTAGGTTCAAGCGTTCGTTTCCAGTAACACTTTGAATTTTTAGGTTTCACTCTGTTTTCTGCTATATAGATAGATGTGTTGAAACTCTAATTCAAACACGGTTTGTGCTAGCTCCTTGAAACTTGACCAAATGAAGTAGTTCTAAGTTCTATCTCTATGGTTTGTTTCCTCTTGAAGTACCCCATGCAGAGACTGGCGAAAAACACTTTCGTATTAAAGGGGTTGCCAAGCTTCCAAAAAACTACTAGTTTGCTGAAATCTCAGCAAACATTTTTTCACCAAATCTTGATGATACTTGGTGGTAATGATCAGTTCACTAATCCCACTTGGCTGCCCAACTTTCACTCTTCTAGGTTCAAGCGTTCGTTTCCAGTAACAGTTTGAATTTTTAGGTTTCACTCTGTTTTCTGCTATGTAGATAGATGTGTTTGAAACTCTAAATCAAACACGGTTTGTGCTAGCTCCGTGAAACTTGACAAAATGAAGTAGTACTAAGTTCTATCTCTATGGTTTGTTTCCTCTTGAAGTACCAAATGCAGAGACTGGCGAAGAACACTTTCGTTTGAAAGGGGTTGCCAAGCTTCCAAAAAACTACTCGTTTTTGAAATCTCAGCAACCATTTTTTCACCAAATCTTGATGATACTTGGTGGTAATGATCAGTTCACTAAGCCCACTTGGCTGCCCAATTTTCACTCTTCTAGGTTCAAGCGTTCGTTTCCAGTAACACTTTGAATTTTTAGGTTTCACTCTGTTTTCTGCTATATAGATAGATGTGTTTGAAACTCTAAATCAAACACGGTTTGTGCTAGCTCCTTGAAACTTGAAAATAAAGTAGTTCTAAGTTCTATCTCTATGGTTTGTTTCCTCTTGAAGTACCCCATGCAGAGACTGGCGAAAAACACTTTCGTTTTAAAGCGGTTGCCAAGCTTCCAAAAAACTACTAGTTTGCTGAAATCTCAGCAAATATTTTTTCACCAAATCTTGATGATACTTGGTGGTAATGATCAGTTCACTAATCCCACTTGGCTGCCCAACTTTCAATCTTCTAGGTTCAAGCGTTCGTTTCCAGTAACAGTTTGAATTTTTAGGTTTCACTCAGTTTTCTGCTATATAGATAGATGTGTTTGAAACTCTAAATCAAACACGGTTTGTGCTAGCTCTGTGAAACTTGACAAAATGAAGTAGTTCTAAGTTCTATCTCTATGGTTTGCTTCCTCTTGAAGTACCCCATGCAGAGACTGGCGAAGAACACTTTCGTTTGAAAGGGGTTGCCAAGCTTCCAAAAAACTACTCGTTTTTGAAATCTCAGCAACCATTTTTTCACCAAATCTTGATGATACTTGGTGGTAATGATCAGTTCACTAAGCCCACTTGGCTGCCCAACTTTCACTCTTCTAGGTTCAAGCGTTCGTTTCCAGTAACAGTTTGAATTTTTAGGTTTCACTCTGTTTTCTGCTATATAGATAGATGTGTTTGAAACTCTAAATCAAACTCGGTTTGTGCTAGCTCCGTGAAACTTGACAAAATGAAGTAGTTCTAAGTTCTATCTCTATGGTTTGTTTCCTCTTGAAGTACCAAATGCAGAGACTGGCGAAGAACACTTTCGTTTGAAAGGGGTTGCCAAGCTTCCAAAAAACTACTCCTTTGCTGAAATCTCAGCAAACATTTTTTCACCAAATCTTGATGATACTTGGTGGTAATGATCAGTTCACTAAGCCCACTTGGCTGCCCAATTTTCACTCTTCTAGGTTCAAGCGTTCGTTTCCAGTAACACTTTGAATTTTTAGGTTTCACTCTGTTTTCTGCTATATAGATAGATGTGTTTGAAACTATAAATCAAACACGGTTTGTGCTAGCTCCTTGAAACTTGACAAAATGAAGTAGTTCTAAGTTCTATCTCTATGGTTTGTTTCCTCTTGAAGTACCCCATGCAGAAACTGGCGAAAAACACTTTCGTTTGAAAGGGGTTGCCAAGCTTCCATAAAACAACTAGTTTGCTGAAATCTCAGCAAACATTTTTTCAACAAATCTTGATGATACTTGGTGGTAATGATCAGTTCACTAATCCCACTTGGCTGCCCAACTTTCACTCTTCTAGGTTCAAGCGTTCGTTTCCAGTAACAGTTTGAATTTTTAGGTTTCACTCTGTTTTCTGTTATATAGAACTCTAAATCAAACACGGTTTGTGCTAGCTCCTTGAAACTTGACCAAATGAAGTAGTTCTAAGTTCTATCTCTATGGTTTGTTTCCTCTTGAAGTACCCCATGCAGAGACTGGCGAAAAACACTTTCGTTTGAAAGGGGTTGCCAAGCTTCCAAAAAACTACTCGTTTGCTGAAATCTCAGCAACCATTTTTTCACCAAATCTTGATGATACTTGGTGGTAATGATCAGTTCACTAAGCCCACTTGGCTGCCCAATTTTCACTCTTCTAGGTTCAAGCGTTCGTTTCCAGTAACACTTTGAATTTTTAGGTTTCACTCTGTTTTCTGCTATATAGATAGATGTGTTGAAACTCTAAATCAAACACGGTTTGTGCTAGCTCCTTGAAACTTGACCAAATGAAGTAGTTCTAAGTTCTATCTCTATGGTTTGTTTCCTCTTGAAGTACCCCATGCAGAGACTGGCGAAAAACTCTTTCGTATTAAAGGGGTCGCCAAGCTTCCAAAAAACTACTAGTTTGCTGAAATCTCAGCAAACATTTTTTCACCAAATCTTGATGATACTTGGTGGTAATGATCAGTTCACTAATCCCACTTGGCTGCCCAACTTTCACTCTTCTAGGTTCAAGCGTTCGTTTCCAGTAACAGTTTGAATTTTTAGGTTTCACTCTGTTTTCTGCTATATAGATAGATGTGTTTGAAACTCTAAATCAAACACGGTTTGTGCTAGCTCCGTGAAACTTGACAAAATGAAGTAGTTCTAAGTTCTATCTCTATGGTTTGTTTCCTCTTGAAGTACCCCATGCAGAGACTGGCGAAGAACACTTTCGTTTGAAAGGGGTTGCCAAGCTTCCAAAAAACTACTCGTTTGCTGAAATTTCAGCAACAATTTTTTCACCAAATCTTGATGATACTTGGTGGTAATGATCAGTTCACTAAGCCCACTTGGCTGCCCAATTTTCACTCTTCTAGGTTCAAGCGTTCGTTTCCAGTAACACTTTGAATTTTTAGGTTTCACTCTGTTTTCTGCTATATAGATAGATGTGTTTGAAACTCTAAATCAAACACGGTTTGTGCTAGCTCCTTGAAACTTGACAAAATGAAGTAGTTCTAAGTTCTATCTCTATGGTATGTTTCCTCTTGAAGTACCCCATGCAGAAACTGGCGAAAAACACTTTCGTTTGAAAGGGGTTGACATGCTTCCAAAAAACTACTAGATTGCTGAAATCTCAGCAAACATTTTTTCACCAAATCTTGATTATACTTGGTGGTAATGATCAGTTCACTAATCCCACTTGGCTGCCCAACTTTCACTCTTCTAGGTTCAAGCGTTCGTTTCCAGTAACAGTTTGAATTTTTAGGTTTCACTCTGTTTTCTGCTCTATAGATAGATGTGTTTGAAACTCTAAATGAAACACGGTTTGTGCTAGCTCCGTGAAACTTGACAAAATGAAGTAGTTCTAAGTTCTATCTCTATGGTTTGTTTCCTCTTGAAGTACCCCATGCAGAGACTGGCGAAAAACACTTTCATTTGAAAGGGGTTGCCAAGCTTCCAAAAAACTACTAGTTTGCTGAAATCTCAGCAAACATTTTTTCACCAAATCTTGATGATACTTGGTGGTAATGATCAGTTCACTAATCCCACTTGGCTGCCCAACTTTCACTCTTCTAGGTTCAAGCGTTCGTTTCCAGTAACACTTTGAATTTTTAGGTTTCACTCTGTTTTCTGCTATATAGATAGATGTGTTTGAAACTTTAAATCAAACACGGTTTGTGCTAGCTCCGTGAAACTTGACAAAATGAAGTAGTTCTAAGTTCTATCTCTACGGTTTGTTTCCTCTTGAAGTACCAAATGCAGAGACTGGCGAAGAACACTTTCGTTTGAAAGGGGTTGCCAAGCTTCCAAAAAACTACTCGTTTGCTGAAATCTCAGCAACCATTTTTTCACCAAATCTTGATGATACTTGGTGGTAATGATCAGTTCACTAAGCCCACTTGGCTGCCCAACTTTCACTCTTCTAGGTTCAAGCGTTCGTTTCCAGTAACACTTTGAATTTTTAGGTTTCACTCTGTTTTCTGCTATATAGATAGATGTGTTTGAAACTCTAAATCAAACACGGTTTGTGCTAGCTCCTTGAAACTTGACAAAATGAAGTAGTTCTAAGTTCTATCTCTATGGTTTGTTTCCTCTTGAAGTACCCCATGCAGAGACTGGCGAAAAACACTTTCGTTTGAAAGGGGTTGCCATGCTTCCAAAAAACTACTAGTTTGCTGAAATCTCAGCAAACATTTTTTCACCAAATCTTGATGATACTTGGTGGTAATGATCAGTTCACTAATCCCACTTGGCTGCCCAACTTTCACTCTTCTAGGTTCAAGCGTTCGTTTCCAGTAACAGTTTGAATTTTTAGGTTTCACTCTGTTTTCTGCTATATAGATAGATGTGTTTGAAACTCTAAATCAAACACGGTTTGTGCTAGCTCCGTGAAACTTGACAAAATGAAGTAGTTCTAAGTTCTATCTCTATGGTTTGTTTCCTCTTGAAGTACCAAATGCAGAGACTGGCGAAGAACACTTTCGTTTGAAAGGGGTTGCCAAGCTTCCAAAAAACTACTCGTTTGCTGAAATCTCAGCAACCATTTTTTCACCAAATCTTGATGATACTTGGTGGTAATGATCAGTTCACTAAGCCCACTTGGCTGCCCAATTTTCACTCTTCTAGGTTCAAGCGTTCGTTTCCAGTAACACTTTGAATTTTTAGGTTTCACTCTGTTTTCTGCTATATAGATAGATGTGTTTGAAACTCTAAATCAAACACGGTTTGTGCTAGCTCCTTGAAACTTGACCAAATGAAGTAGTTCTAAGTTCTATCTCTATGGTTTGTTTCCTCTTGACGTATCCCATGCAGAGACTGGCGAAAAACACTTTCGTTTTAAAGGGGTTGCCAAGCTTCCAAAAAACTACTAGTTTGCTGAAATCTCAGCAAACATTTTTTCACCAAATCTTGATGATACTTGGTGGTAATGATCAGTTCACTAATCCCACTTGGCTGCCCAACTTTCACTCTTCTAGGTTCAAGCGTTCGTTTCCAGTAACACTTTGAATTTTTAGGTTTCACTCTGTTTTCTGCTATATAGATAGATGTGTTTGAAACTCTAAATCAAACACGGTTTGTGCTAGCTCCGTGAAACTTGACAAAATGAAGTAGTTCTATGTTCTATCTCTATGGTTTGTTTCCTCTTGAAGTACCAAATGCAGAGACTGGCGAAGAACACTTTCGTTTGAAAGGGGTTGCCAAGCTTCCAAAAAACTACTCGTTTGCTGAAATCTCAGCAACCGTTTTTTCACCAAATCTTGATGATACTTGGTGGTAATGATCAGTTCACTAAGCCCACTTGGCTGCCCAATTTTCACTCTTCTAGGTTCAAGCGTTCGTTTCCAGTAACACTTTGAATTTTTAGGTTTCACTCTGTTTTCTGCTATATAGATAGATGTGTTTGAAACTCTAAATCAAACACGGTTTGTGCTAGCTCCTTGAAACTTGACAAAATGAAGTAGTTCTAAGTTCTATCTCTATGGTTTGTTTCCTCTTGAAGTACCCCATGCAGAGACTGGCGAAAAACACTTTCGTTTTAAAGGGGTTGCCAAGCTTCCAAAAAACTACTAGTTTGCTGAAATCTCAGCAAACATTTTTTCACCAAATCTTGATGATACTTGGTGGTAATGATCAGTTCACTAATCCCACTTGGCTGCCCAACTTTCAATCTTCTAGGTTCAAGCGTTCGTTTCCAGTAACAGTTTGAATTTTTAGGTTTCACTCTGTTTTCTGCTATATAGATAGATGTGTTTGAAACTCTAAATCAAACACGGTTTGTGCTAGCTCTGTGAAACTTGACAAAATGAAGTAGTTCTAAGTTCTATCTCTATGGTTTGTTTCCTCTTGAAGTACCCCATGCAGAGACTGGCGAAGAACACTTTCGTTTGAAAGGGGTTGCCAAGCTTCCAAAAAACTACTCGTTTGCTGAAATCTCAGCAACCATTTTTTCACCAAATCTTGATGATACTTGGTGGTAATGATCAGTTCACTAAACCCACTTGGCTGCCCAATTTTCACTCTTCTAGGTTCAAGCGTTCGTTTCCAGTAACACTTTGAATTTTTAGGTTTCACTCTGTTTTCTGCTATATAGATAGATGTGTTGAAACTCTAAATCAAACACGGTTTGTGCTAGCTCCTTGAAACTTGACCAAATGAAGTAGTTCTAAGTTCTATCTCTATGGTTTGTTTCCTCTTGAAGTACCCCATGCAGAGACTGGCGAAAAACACTTTCGTTTTAAAGGGGTTGCCAAGCTTCCAAAAAACTACTCGTTTGCTGAAATCTCAGCAACCATTTTTTCACCAAATCTTGATGATACTTGGTGGTAATGATCAGTTCACTAAGCCCACTTGGCTGCCCAATTTTCACTCTTCTAGGTTCAAGCGTTCGTTTCCAGTAACACTTTGAATTTTTACGTTTCACTCTGTTTTCTGCTATATAGATAGATGTTTTGAAACTCTAAATCAAACACGGTTTGTGCTAGCTCCTTGAAACTTGACCAAACGAAGTAGTTCTCAGTTCTATCTCTATGGTTTGTTTCCTCTTGAAGTACCCCATGCAGAGACTGGCGAAAAACACTTTCGTATTAAAGGGGTTGCCAAGCTTCCAAAAAACTACTAGTTTGCT
>NW_027515543.1:49986-76744 GCF_048772815.1 Callospermophilus lateralis
CCTAAGTTCTATCTCTATGGTTTGTTTCCTCTTGAAGTACCCCATGCAGAGACTGGCGAAAAACACTTTCGTTTGAAAGGGGTTGCCAAGCTTCCAAAAAACTACTAGTTTGCTGAAATCTCAGGAAACATTTTTTCACCAAATCTTGATGATACTTGGTGGTAATGATCAGTTCACTAATCCCACTTGGCTGCCCAATTTTTATTCTTCTAGGTTGAAGCATTCGTTTATAGTAACAGTTTGAATTTTTAGGTTTCACTCTGTTTTCTCCTACATAGATAGCTGTGTTTGGAATTCTAAATCAAACACGGTTTGTGCTAGCTCCTTGAAACTTGACCAAATGAAGTAGTTCTAAGTTCTATCTCTATGGTTTGTTTCCTCTTGAAGTACCCCATGCAGAGACTGGCGAAAAACACTTTCGTTTGAAAGGGGTTGCCAAGCTTCCAAGGTTTGCTGAAATCTCAGCAAACAGTTTTTCACCAAAACTTGATGATACTTGGTGGTAATGATCAGTTCACTAATCTCACTTGGCTGCCCAACTTTCAAATTCTAGGTTCAAGCGTTCGTTTCCAGTAACACTTTTAATTTTTAGGTTTCACTCTGTTTTCTGCTATATAGATAGATGTGTTTGAAACTCTAAATCAAACACGGTTTGTGCTAGCTCCTTGAAATTTGACCAAATGAAGTAGTTCTAACTTCTATCTCTATGGTTTGTTTCCTCTTGAAGTACCCCATGCAGATACTGGCGAAAAACACTTTCGTTTGAAAGGGGTTGCCAAGCTTCCAAAAAACTACTAGTTTGCTGAAATCTCAGCAAACATTTTTTCACCAAATCTTGATGATACTTGGTGGTAATGATCAGTTCACTAATCTCACTTGGCTGCCCAACTTTCACTCTTCTAGGTTCAAGCGTTCGTTTCCAGTAACACTTTGAATTTTTAGGTTTCACTCTGTTTTCTGCTATATAGATAGATGTGTTTGAAACTCTAAATCAAACACGGTTTGTGCTAGCTCCTTGAAACTTGACCAAATGAAGTAGTTCTAAGTTCTATCTCTATGGTTTGTTTCCTCTTGAAGTACCCCATGCAGAGACTGGCGAAAAACACTTTCGTTTGAAAGGGGTTGCCAAGCTTCCAAAAAACTACTAGTTTGCTGAAATCTCAGCAAACATTTTTTCACCAAAACTTGATGATACTTGGTGGTAATGATCAGTTCACTAATCCGACTTGGCTGCCCAACTTTCACTCTTCTAGGTTCAAGCGTTCGTTTCCAGTAACACTTTGAATTTTTAGGTTTCACTCTGTTTTCTGCTATATAGATAGATGTGTTTGAAACTCTAAATCAAACACGGTTTGTGCTAGCTCCTTGAAACTTGACCAAATGAAGTAGTTCTAAGTTCTATCACTATGGTTTGTTTCCTCTTCAAGTACCCCATGCAGAGACTGGCGAAAAACACTTTCGTTTGAAAAGGGTTGCCAAGCTTCCAAAAAACTTCTAGTTTGCTGAAATCTCAGCAAACATTTTTTCACCAAATCTTGATGATCCTTGGTGGTAATGATCAGTTCACTAAGCCCACTTGGCTGCCCAATTTTTACTTTTCTAGGTTCAAGCGTTCGTTTCCAGTAACACTTTTGAAATTTTAGGTTTCACTCTGTTTTCTGCTATATAGATAGATTTTTTTGAAACTCTAATCAAACACGGTTTGTGCTAGCTCCTTGAAACTTTACCAAATGAAGTAGTTCTATGTTCCATCTCTATGGTTTTTTTCCTCTTGAAGTACACCATGCAGAGACTGGCGAAAAACACTTTTGTTTGAAAGGTGTGGCCAAGCTTCCAAAAAACTACTAGTTTGCTGAAATCTCAGCAAAACTTTTTTTCACCAAATCTTAATGATACTTGGTGGTAATGATCAGTTCACTAATCCCTCTTGGCTACCCAATTTTTATTCTTCTAGGTTGAAGCATTCGTTTCCAGTAACACTTTGAATTTTTAGGTTTCACTCTGTTTTCTGCTATATAGATAGATGTGTTTGAAACTCTAAATCAAACACGGTTTGTGCTAGCTCCTTGAAATTTGACCAAATGAAGTAGTTCTAAGTTCTATCTCTATGGTTTGTTTCCTCTTGAAGTACCCCATGCAGAGACTGGCGAAAAACACTTTCGTTTGAAAGGGGTTGCCAAGCTTCCAAAAAACTACTAGTTTGCTGAAATCTCAGGAAACATTTTTTCACCAAATCTTGATGATACTTGGTGGTAATGATCAGTTCACTAATCCCACTTGGCTGCCCAATTTTTATTCTTCTAGGTTGAAGCATTCGTTTCCAGTAACAGTTTGAATTTTTAGGTTTCACTCTGTTTTCTCCTACATAGATAGCTGTGTTTGGATTTCTAAATCAAACACGGTTTGTGCTAGCTCCTTGAAACTTGACCAAATGAAGTAGTTCTAAGTTCTATCTCTATGGTTTGTTTCCTCTTGAAATACCCCATGCAGAGACTGGCGCAAAACACTTTCGTTTGAAAGGGGTTGCCAAGCTTCCAAAAAACTACTAGTTTGCTGAAATCTCAGCAAAAATTTTTTCACCAAATCTTAATGATACTTGGTGGTTATGATCAGTTCACTAATCCCACTTTCCTGCCCAACTTTCACTCTTCTAGGTTCAAGCGTTCGTTTCCAGTAACACTTTGAATTTTTAGGTTTCACTCTGTTTTCTGCTATATAGATAGATGTGTTTGAAACTCTAAATCAAACACGGTTTGTGCTAGCTCCGTGAAACTTGACAAAATGAAGTAGTCCTAAGTTCTATCTCTATGGTTTGTTTCCTCTTGAAGTACCCCATGCAGAGACTGGCAAAAAACACTTTAGTTTGAAAGGGGTTGCCAAGCTTCCAAAAAACTACTAGTTTGCTGAAATCTCAGGAAACATTTTTTCACCAAATCTTGATGATACTTGGTGGTAATGATCAGTTCACTAATCCCACTTGGCTGCCCAATTTTTATTCTTCTAGGTTGAAGCATTCGTTTATAGTAACAGTTTGAATTTTTAGGTTTCACTCTGTTTTCTCCTACATAGATAGCTGTGTTTGGAATTCTAAATCAAACACGGTTTGTGCTAGCTCCTTGAAACTTGACCAAATGAAGTAGTTCTAAGTTCTATCTCTATGGTTTGTTTCCTCTTGAAGTACCCCATGCAGAGACTGGCGAAAAACACTTTCGTTTGAAAGGGGTTGCCAAGCTTCCAAGGTTTGCTGAAATATCAGCAAACAGTTTTTCACCAAAACTTGATGATACTTGGTGGTAATGATCAGTTCACTAATCTCACTTGGCTGCCCAACTTTCAAATTCTAGGTTCAAGCGTTCGTTTCCAGTAACACTTTTAATTTTTATGTTTCACTCTGTTTTCTGCTATATAGATAGATGTGTTTGAAACTCTAAATCAAACACGGTTTGTGCTAGCTCCTTGAAATTTGACCAAATGAAGTAGTTCTAACTTCTATCTCTATGGTTTGTTTCCTCTTGAAGTACCCCATGCAGAGACTGGCGAAAAACACTTTCGTTTGAAAGGGGTTGCCAAGCTTCCAAAAAACTACTAGTTTGCTGAAATCTCAGCAAACATTTTTTCACCAAATCTTGATGATACTTGGTGGTAATGATCAGTTCACTAATCTCACTTGGCTGCCCAACTTTCACTCTTCTAGGTTCAAGCGTTCGTTTCCAGTAACACTTTGAATTTTAGGTTTCACTCTGTTTTCTGCTATATAGATAGATGTGTTTGAAACTCTAAATCAAACACGGTTTGTGCTAGCTCCTTGAAACTTGACCAAATGATGTAGTTCTAAGTTCTATCTCTATGGTTTGTTTCCTCTTGAAGTACCCCATGCAGAGACTGGCGAAAAACACTTTTGTTTGAAAGGGGTTGCCAAGCTTCCAAAAAACTACTAGTTTGCTGAAATCTCAGCAAACATTTTTTCACCAAAACTTGATGATACTTGGTGGTAATGATCAGTTCACTAATCCGACTTGGCTGCCCAACTTTCACTCTTCTAGGTTCAAGCATTCGTTTCCAGTAACACTTTGAATTTTTAGGTTTCACTCTGTTTTCTGCTATATAGATAGATGTGTTTGAAACTCTAAATCAAACACGGTTTGTGCTAGCTCTTTGAAACTTGACCAAATGAAGTAGTTCTAAGTTCTATCACTATGGTTTGTTTCCTCTTCAAGTACCCCATGCAGAGACTGGCGAAAAACACTTTCGTTTGAAAGGGGTTGCCAAGCTTCCAAAAAACTTCTAGTTTGCTGAAATCTCAGCAAACATTTTTTCACCAAATCTTGATGATCCTTGGTGGTAATGATCAGTTCACTAAGCCCACTTGGCTGCCCAATTTTTACTTTTCTAGGTTCAAGCGTTCGTTTCCAGTAACACTTTGAATTTTTAGGTTTCACTCTGTTTTCTGCTATATAGATAGATGTTTTTGAAACTCTAATCAAACACGGTTTGTGCTAGCTCCTTGAAACTTTACCAAATGAAGTAGTTCTATGTTCCATCTCTATGGTTTGTTTCCTCTTGAAGTACACCATGCAGAGACTGGCGAAAAACACTTTTGTTTGAAAGGTGTGGCCAAGCTTCCAAAAAACTACTAGTTTGCTGAAATCTCAGCAAAACTTTTTTTCACCAAATCTTAATGATACTTGGTGGTAATGATCAGTTCACTAATCCCTCTTGGCTACCCAATTTTTATTCTTCTAGGTTGAAGCATTCGTTTCCAGTAACACTTTGAATTTTTAGGTTTCACTCTGTTTTCTGCTATATAGATAGATGTGTTTGAAACTCTAAATCAAACACGGTTTGTGCTAGCTCCTTGAAATTTGACCAAATGAAGTAGTTCTAAGTTCTATCTCTACGGTTTGTTTCCTCTTGAAGTACCCCATGCAGAGACTGGCGAAAAACACTTTCGTTTGAAAGGGGTTGCCAAGCTTCCAAAAAACTACTAGTTTGCTGAAATCTCAGGAAACATTTTTTCACCAAATCTTGATGATACTTGGTGGTAATGATCAGTTCACTAATCCCACTTGGCTGCCCAATTTTTATTCTTCTAGGTTGAAGCATTCGTTTCCAGTAACAGTTTGAATTTTTAGGTTTCACTCTGTTTTCTCCTACATAGATAGCTGTGTTTGGATTTCTAAATCAAACACGGTTTGTGCTAGCTCCTTGAAACTTGACCAAATGAAGTAGTTCTAAGTTCTATCTCTATGGTTTGTTTCCTCTTGAAATACCCCATGCAGAGACTGGCGAAAAACACTTTCGTTTGAAAGGGGTTGCCAAGCTTCCAAAAAACTACTAGTTTGCTGAAATCTCAGCAAAAATTTTTTCACCAAATCTTAATGATACTTGGTGGTTATGATCAGTTCACTAATCCCACTTTCCTGCCCAACTTTCACTCTTCTAGGTTCAAGCGTTCGTTTCCAGTAACACTTTGAATTTTTGGGTTTCACTCTGTTTTCTGCTATATAGATAGATGTGTTTAAAACCCTAAATCAAACACGGTTTGTGCTAGCTCCGTGAAACTTGACCAAATGAAGTAGTTCTATGTTCTATCTCTATGGTTTGTTTCCTATTGAAGTACCCCATGCAGAGACTGGCGAAAAACACTTTCGTTTGAAAGGGGTTGCCAAGCTTCCAAAAAACTACTAGTTTGCTGAAATGTCAGCAAACCTTTTTTCACCAAATCTTGATGATACTTGGTGATAATGATTAGTTCACTAATCCCACTTAGCTGCCCAAATTTCACTGTTCTAGGTTCAAGTGTTCCTTTCCAGTAACACTTTGAATTTTTAGGTTTCACTCTGTTTTCTGCTATATAGATATATGTGTTTGAAACTCTAAATCAAACACGGTTTGTGCTAGCTCCTTGAAACTTGACCAAATGAAGTAGTTATAAGTTCTATCTCTATGGTTTGTTTCCTCTTGAAGTTCCCCATGCAGAGACTGGTGAAAAACACTTTCGTTTGAAAGGGGTTGCCAAGCTTTCCAAAAACTACTAGTTTGCTGAAATCTCAGCAAACCTTTTTTCACCAAATCTTGATGATACTTGGTGGTAATGATCAGTTCACTAATCTCACTTGGCTGCCCAACTTTCACTCTTCTAGGTTCAAGCATTCGTTTCCAGTAACACTTTGAATTTTTAGGTTTCACTCTGTTTTCTGCTATATAGATAGATGTGTTTGAATCTCTAAATCAAACACGGTTTGTGCTAGCTCCTTGAAACTTGACCAAATGAAGTAGTTCTAAGTTCTATCTCTATGGTTTGTTTCTTCTTGAAGTACCCCATGCAGAGACTGGCGAAAAACACTTTCGTTTGAAAGGGGTTGCCATGCTTCCAAAAAACTATTGGTTTGCTGAAATCTCAGCAAACATTTTTTCACCCAATCTTGATGATACTTGGTGTTAATGATCAGTTCACTAATCCCACTTGGCTGCCCAACTTTCACTCTTCTAGGTTCAAGTGTTCGTTTCCAGTAACACTTTGAATTTTTAGGTTTCACTCTGTTTTCTGCTATATAGATAGATGTGTTTGAAACTCTAAATCAAACACTGTGTGTGCTAGCTCCTTGAAACTTGACCAAATGAAGTAGTTCTAAGTTCTATCTCTATGGTTTGTTTCCTCTTGAAGTACCCCATGCAGAGACTGGCGAAAAACACTTTCGTTTGAAAGGGGTTGCCAAGCTTCCAAAAATCTACTAGTTTGCTGAAATCTCAGCAAACATTTTTTCACCAAATCTTGATGATACTTCGTGGTAATGATCAGTTCACTCATCCCACTTGGCTGCCCAATTTTTATTCTTCTAGGTTGAAGCATTCGTTTCCAGTAACAGTTTGAATTTTTAGGTTTCACTCTGTTTTCTCATACATAGATAGCTGTGTTTGGAATTCTAAATCAAACACGGTTTGTGCTAGCTCCTTGAAACTTGACCAAATGAAGTAGTTCTAAGTTCTATCTCTATGGTTTGTTTCCTCTTGAAGTACCCCATGCAGAGACTGGCGAAAAACACTTTCGTTTGAAAGGGGTTGCCAAGCTTCCAAAAAACTATTAGTTTGCTGAAATCTCAGCAAACATTTTTTCAACAAATCTTGATGATACTTGGTGGTAATGATCAGTTCACTAATCCCACTTGGATACCCAATTTTTATTCTTCTAGGTTGAAGCATTCGTTTCCAGTAACAGTTTGAATTTTTAGGATTCACTCTGTTTTCTCATACATAGATAGCTGTGTTTGGAATTCTAAATCAAACACGGTTTGTGCTAGCTCCTTGAAACTTGACCAAATGAAGTAGTTCTACGTTCTATCTCTATGGTTTGTTTCTTCTTGAAGTACCCCATGCAGAGACTGGCGAAAAACACTTTCGTTTGAAAGGGGTTGCCAAGCTTCCAGAAAACAACTAGTTTGCTGAAATCTCAGCAAATATTTTTTCACCAAATCTTGATGATACTTGGTGGTAATGATCAGTTCACTAATCCGACTTGGCTGCCCAACTTTCACTCTTCTAGGTTCAAGCATTCGTTTCCAGTAACACTTTGAATTTTTAGGTTTCACTCTGTTTTCTGCTATATAGATAGAAGTGTTTGAAACTCTAAATCAAACACGGTTTGTGCTAGCTCCGTGAAACTTGACCAAATGAAGTAGTTCTAAGTTCTATCTCTATGGTTTGTTTCCTCTTGAAGTACCCCATGCAGAGACTGGCGAAAAACACTTTCGTTTGAAAGGGGTTGCCAAGCTTCCAAAAAACTACTAGTTTGCTGAAATCTCAGCAAACATTTTTTCACAAAATCTTGATGATACTTGGTGTTAATGATCAGTTCACTAATCTCACTTGGCTGCCCAACTTTCACTCTTCTAGGTTCAAGCGTTCGTTTCCAGTAACACTTTGAATTTTTGGGTTTCACTCTGTTTTCTGCTATATAGATAGATGTGTTTAAAACCCTAAATCAAACACGGTTTGTGCTAGCTCCGTGAAACTTGACCAAATGAAGTAGTTCTAAGTTCTATCTCTATGGTTTGTTTCCTATTGAAGTACCCCATGCAGAGACTGGCGAAAAACACTTTCGTTTGAAAGGGGTTGCCAAGCTTCCAAAAAACTACTAGTTTGCTGAAATGTCAGCAAACCTTTTTTCACCAAATCTTGATGATACTTGGTGATAATGATTAGTTCACTAATCCCACTTAGCTGCCCAAATTTCACTGTTCTAGGTTCAAGTGTTCCTTTCCAGTAACACTTTGAATTTTTAGGTTTCACTCTGTTTTCTGCTATATAGATATATGTGTTTGAAACTCTAAATCAAACACGGTGTGTGCTAGCTCCTTGAAACTTGACCAAATGAAGTAGTTATAAGTTCTATCTCTATGGTTTGTTTCCTCTTGAAGTTCCCCATGCAGAGACTGGTGAAAAACACTTTCGTTTGAAAGGGGTTGCCAAGCTTTCAAAAAACTACTAGTTTGCTGAAATCTCAGCAAACCTTTTTTCACCAAATCTTGATGATACTTGGTGGTAATGATCAGTTCACTAATCTCACTTGGCTGCCCAACTTTCACTCTTCTAGGTTCAAGCATTCGTTTCCAGTAACACTTTGAATTTTTAGGTTTCACTCTGTTTTCTGCTATATAGATAGATGTGTTTGAATCTCTAAATCAAACACGGTTTGTGTTAGCTCCTTGAAACTTGACCAAATGAAGTAGTTCTAAGTTCTATCTCTATGGTTTGTTTCTTCTTGAAGTACCCCATGCAGAGACTGGCGAAAAACACTTTCGTTTGAAAGGGGTTGCCATGCTTCCAAAAAACTATTGGTTTGCTGAAATCTCAGCAAACATTTTTTCACCCAATCTTGATGATACTTGGTGTTAATGATCAGTTCACTAATCCCACTTGGCTGCCCAACTTTCACTCTTCTAGGTTCAAGTGTTCGTTTCCAGTAACACTTTGAATTTTTAGGTTTCACTCTGTTTTCTGCTATATAGATAGATGTGTTTGAAACTCTAAATCAAACACTGTGTGTGCTAGCTCCTTGAAACTTGACCAAATGAAGTAGTTCTAAGTTCTATCTCTATGGTTTGTTTCCTCTTGAAGTACCCCATGCAGAGACTGGCGAAAAACACTTTCGTTTGAAAGGGGTTGCCAAGCTTCCAAAAATCTACTAGTTTGCTGAAATCTCAGCAAACATTTTTTCACCAAATCTTGATGATACTTCGTGGTAATGATCAGTTCACTCATCCCACTTGGCTGCCCAATTTTTATTCTTCTAGGTTGAAGCATTCGTTTCCAGTAACAGTTTGAATTTTTAGGTTTCACTCTGTTTTCTCATACATAGATAGCTGTGTTTGGAATTCTAAATCAAACACGGTTTGTGCTAGCTCCTTGAAACTTGACCAAATGAAGTAGTTCTAAGTTCTATCTCTATGGTTTGTTTCCTCTTGAAGTACCCCATGCAGAGACTGGCGAAAAACACTTTCGTTTGAAAGGGGTTGCCAAGCTTCCAAAAAACTATTAGTTTGCTGAAATCTCAGCAAACATTTTTTCAACAAATCTTGATGATACTTGGTGGTAATGATCAGTTCACTAATCCCACTTGGATACCCAATTTTTATTCTTCTAGGTTGAAGCATTCGTTTCCAGTAACAGTTTGAATTTTTAGGATTCACTCTGTTTTCTCATACATAGATAGCTGTGTTTGGAATTCTAAATCAAACACGGTTTGTGCTAGCTCCTTGAAACTTGACCAAATGAAGTAGTTCTAAGTTCTATCTCTATGGTTTGTTTCTTCTTGAAGTACCCCATGCAGAGACTGGCGAAAAACACTTTCGTTTGAAAGGGGTTGCCAAGCTTCCAGAAAACAACTAGTTTGCTGAAATCTCAGCAAATATTTTTTCACCAAATCTTGATGATACTTGGTGGTAATGATCAGTTCACTAATCCGACTTGGCTGCCCAACTTTCACTCTTCTAGGTTCAAGCATTCGTTTCCAGTAACACTTTGAATTTTTAGGTTTCACTCTGTTTTCTGCTATATAGATAGAAGTGTTTGAAACTCTAAATCAAACACGGTTTGTGCTAGCTCCGTGAAACTTGACCAAATGAAGTAGTTCTAAGTTCTATCTCTATGGTTTGTTTCCTCTTGAAGTACCCCATGCAGAGACTGGCGAAAAACACTTTCGTTTGAAAGGGGTTGCCAAGCTTCCAAAAAACTACTAGTTTCCTGAAATCTCAGCAAACATTTTTTCACAAAATCTTGATGATACTTGGTGTTAATGATCAGTTCACTAATCTCACTTGGCTGCCCAACTTTCACTCTTCTAGGTTCAAGCGTTCGTTTCCAGTAACACTTTGAATTTTTAGGTTTCACTCTGTTTTCTGCTATATAGATAGATGTGTTTGAAACTCTAAATCAAACACGGTTTGTGCTAGCTCCTTGAAACTTGACCAAATGAAGTAGTTCTAAGTTCTATCTCTATGGTTTGTTTCTTCTTGAAGTACCCCATTCAGAGACTGGCGAAAAACACTTTCGTTTGAAAGGGGTTGCCATGCTTCCAAAAAACTACTAGTTTGCTGAAATCTCAGCAAACATTTTTTGACCAAATCTTGATGATACTTGGTGGTAATGATCAGTTCACTAATCCCACTTGGCTGCCCAACTTTCACTCTTCTAGGTTCAAGTGTTCGTTTCCAGTAACACTTTGAATTTTTAGGTTTCACTCTGTTTTCTGCTATATAGATAGATGTGTTTGAAACTCTAAATCAAACACGGTGTGTGCTAGCTCCTTGAAACTTGACCAAATAAAGTAGTTCTAAGTTCTATCTCTATGGTTTGTTTCCTCTTGAAGTACCCCATGCAGAGACTGGCGAAAAACACTGTCGTTTGAAAGGGGTTGCCAAGCTTCCAAAAATCTACTAGTTTGCTGAAATCTCAGCAAACCTTTTTTCACCAAATCTTGATGATACTTGGTGGTAATGATCAGTTCACTAATCCCACTTGGCTGCCCAATTTTTATTCTTCTAGGTTGAAGCATTCGTTTCCAGTAACAGTTTGAATTTTTAGGTTTCACTCTGTTTTCTCATACATAGATAGCTGTGTTTGGAATTCTAAATCAAACACGGTTTGTGCTAGCTCCTTGAAACTTGACCAAATGAAGTAGTTATAAGTTCTATCTCTATGGTTTGTTTCCTCTTGAAGTACCCCATGCAGAGACTGGCGAAAAACACTTTCGTTTGAAAGGGGTTGCCAAACTTCCAAAAATCTACTAGTTTGCGGAAAACTCAGCAAACATTTTTTCACCAAATCTTGATGATACTTGATGGTAATGATCAGTTCACTAATCCCACTTGGCTGCCCAATTTTTATTCTTCTAGGTTGAAGCATTCGTTTCCAGTAACACTTTGAATTTTTAGGTTTCACTCTGTTTTCTCATACATAGATAGCTGTGTTTGGAATTCTAAAACAAACACGGTTTGTGCTAGCTCCTTGAAACTTGACCAAATGAAGTAGTTCTAAGTTCTATCTCTATGGTTTGTTTCCTCTTGAAGTACCCCATGCAGAGACTGGCGAAAAACACTTTCGTTTGAAAGGGGTTGCCAAGCTTCCAAAAAACTACTAGTTTGCTGAAATCTCAGCAAACATTTTT
This sequence comes from Callospermophilus lateralis, assembly GCF_048772815.1. NCBI lineage: Eukaryota > Metazoa > Chordata > Mammalia > Rodentia > Sciuridae > Callospermophilus > Callospermophilus lateralis. The sequence goes on from NW_027515543.1 coordinate 61,652, forward strand.
TCACCAAATCTTGATGATACTTGGTGGTAATGATCAGTTCACTAATCTCACTTGGCTGCCCAACTTTCACTCTTCTAGGTTCAAGCGTTCGTTTCCAGTAACACTTTGAATTTTTAGGTTTCACTCTGTTTTCTGCTATATAGATAGATGTGTTTGAAACTCTAAATCACACACGGTTTGTGCTAGCTCCTTGAAACTTGACCAAATGAAGTAGTTCTAAGTTCTATCTCTATGGTTTGTTTCCTCTTGAAGTACACCATGCGGAGACTGGTGAAAAACACTTTCGTTTGAAAGGGGTTGCCAAGCTTCCAAAAAACTACTAGTTTGCTGAAATCTCAGCAAACCTTTTTTCACCAAATCTTGATGATACTTGGTGGTAATGATCAGTTCACTAATCTCACTTGGCTGCCCAACTTTCACTCTTCTAGGTTCAAGCATTCGTTTCCAGTAACACTTTGAATTTTTAGGTTTCACTCTGTTTTCTGCTATATAGATAGATGTGTTTGAATCTCTAAATCAAACACGGTTTGTGCTAGCTCCTTGAAACTTGACCAAATGAAGTAGTTCTAAGTTCTATCTCTATGGCTTGTTTCTTCTTGAAGTACCCCATGCAGAGACTGGCGAAAAACACTTTCGTTTGAAAGGGGTTGCCTAGCTTCCAAAAAACTACTAGTTTGCTGAAATCTCAGCAAACATTTTTTCACAAAATCTTGATCATACTTGGTGGTAATGATCAGTTCACTAATCCCACTTGGCTGCCCAACTTTCACTCTTCTAGGTTCAAGCGTTTGTTTCCAGTAACACTTTGAATTTTTAGGTTTCACTCTGTTTTCTGCTATATAGATAGATGTGTTTGAAACTCTAAATCAAACACGGTGTGCGCTAGCTCCTTGAAACTTGACCAAATGAAGTAGTTCTACGTTCTATCTCTATGGTTTGTTTCCTCTTGAAGTACCCCATGCAGAGACTGGCGAAAAACACTTTCGTTTGAAAGGGGTTGCCAAGCTTCCAAAAAACTACTAGTTTGCTGAAATCTCAGCAAACATTTTTTCACCAAATCTTGATGATACTTGGTGGTAATGATCAGGTCACTAATCCCACTTGGCTGCCCAACTTTCACTCTTCTAGGTTCCAGCGTTCGTTTCCAGTAACACTTTGAATTTTTAGGTTTCACTCTGTTTTCTGCTATATAGATAGATGTGTTTGAAACTCTAAATCAAACACGGTGTGTGCTAGCTCCTTGAAACTTGACCAAATGAAGTAGTTCTAAGTTCTATCTCTATGGTTTGTTTCCTCTTGAAGTACCCCATGCAGAGACTGGCGAAAAACACTTTCGTTTGAAAGGGGTTGCCAAGCTTCCAAAAATCTACTAGTTTGCTGAAATCTCAGCAAACATTTTTTCACCAAATCTTGATGATACTTGGTGGTAATGATCAGTTCACTAATCCCACTTGGCTGCCCAATTTTTATTCTTCTAGGTTGAAGCATTCGGTTCCAGTAACAGTTTGAATTTTTAGGTTTCACTCTGTTTTCTCATACATAGATAGCTGTGTTTGGAATTCTAAAACCAACACGGTTTGTGCTAGCTCCTTGAAACTTGACCAAATGAAGTAGTTCTAAGTTCTATCTCTATGGTTTGTTTCCTCTTGAAGTACCCCATGCAGAGACTGGCGAAAAACACTTTCGTTTGAAAGGGGTTGCCAAGCTTCCAAAAAACTACTAGTTTGCTGAAATCTCAGCAAACATTTTTTCACCAAATCTTGATGATACTTGGTGGTAATGATCAGTTCACTAATCTCACTTGGCTGCCCAACTTTCACTCTTCTAGGTTCAAGCGTTCGTTTCCAGTAACACTTTGAATTTTTAGGTTTCACTCTGTTTTCTGCTATATAGATAGATGTGTTTGAAACTCTAAATCAAACACGGTTTGTGATAGGTCCTTGAAACTTGACCAAATGAAGTAGTTCTAAGTTCTATCTCTATGGTTTGTTTCCTCTTGAAGTACACCATGCGGAGACTGGTGGAAAACACTTTCGTTTGAAAGGGGTTGCCAAGCTTCCAAAAAACTACTAGTTTGCTGAAATCTCAGCAAACCTTTTTTCACCAAATCTTGATGATACTTGGTGGTAATGATCAGTTCACTAATCTTACTTGGCTGCCCAACTTTCACTCTTCTAGGTTCAAGCATTCGTTTCCAGTAACACTTTGAATTTTTACGTTTCACTCTGTTTTCTGCTATATAGATAGATGTGTTTGAATCTCTAAATCAAACACGGTTTGTGCTAGCTCCTTGAAACTTGACCAAATGAAGTAGTTCTAAGTTCTATCTCTATGGTTTGTTTCTTCTTGAAGTACCTTATGCAGAGACTGGCGAAAAACACTTTCGTTTGAAAGGGGTTGCCAAGCTTCCAAAAAACTACTAGTTTGCTGAAATCTCAGCAAACACTTTTTCACAAAATCTTGATCATACTTGGTGGTAATGATCAGTTCACTAATCCCACTTGGCTGCCCAACTTTCACTCTTCTAGGTTCAAGCGTTTGTTTCCAGTAACACTTTGAATTTTTAGGTTTCACTCTGTTTTCTGCTATATAGATAGATGTGTTTGAAACTCTAAATCAAACACGGTGTGTGCTAGCTCCTTGAAACTTGACCAAATGAAGTAGTTCTAAGTTCTATCTCTATGGCTTGTTTCCTCTTGAAGTACCCCATGCAGAGACTGGCCAAAAACACTTTCGTTTGAAAGGGGTTGCCAAGCTTCCAAAAAACTACTAGTTTGCTGAAATCTCAGCAAACATTTTTTTTCACCAAATCTTGATGATACTTGGTGGTAATGATCAGGTCACTAATCCCACTTGGCTGCCCAACTTTCACTTTTCTAGGTTCCAGTGTTCGTTTCCAGTAACACTTTGAATTTTTAGGTTTCACTCTGTTTTCTGCTATATAGATAGATGTGTTTGAAACTCTAAATCAAACACGGTGTGTGCTAGCTCCTTGAAACTTGACCAAATGAAGTAGTTCTAAGTTCTATCTCTATGGTTTGTTTCCTCTTGAAGTACCCCATGCAGAGACTGGCGAAAAACACTTTCGTTTGAAAAAGGTTGCCAAGCTTCCAAAAATCTACTAGTTTGCTGAAATCTCAGCAAACATTTTTTCACCAAAACTTGATGATACTTGGTGGTAATGATCAGTTCACTAATCCCACTTGGCTGCCCAATTTTTATTCTTCTAGGTTGAAGCATTCGTTTCCAGTAACAGTTTGAATTTTTAGGTTTTCACTCTGTTTTCTCATACATAGATAGCTGTGTTTGGAATTCTAAATCAAACACGGTTTGTGCTAGCTCCTTGAAACTTGACCAAATGAAGTAGTTCTAAGTTCTATCTCTATGGTTTGTTTCCTCTTGAAGTACCCCATGCAGAGACTGGCAAAAAACACTTTCGTTTGAAAGGGGTTGCCAAGCTTCCAAAAAACTATTAGTTTGCTGAAATCTCAGCAAACATTTTTTCAACAAATCTTGATGATACTTGGTGGTAATGATCAGTTCACTAATCCCACTTGGATACCCAATTTTTATTCTTCTAGGTTGAAGCATTCGTTTCCAGTAACAGTTTGAATTTTTAGGATTCACTCTGTTTTCTCATACATAGATAGCTGTGTTTGGAATTCTAAATCAAACACGGTTTGTGCTAGCTCCTGGAAACTTGACCAAATGAAGTAGTTCTAAGTTCTATCTCTATGGTTTGTTTCTTCTTGAAGTACCCCATGCAGAGACTGGCGAAAAACACTTTCGTTTGAAAGGGGTTGCCAAGCTTCCAAAAAACTACTAGTTTGCTGAAATCTCAGCAAACATTTTTTCACCAAATCTTGATGATACTCGGTGGTAATGATCAGTTCACTAATCCGACTTGGCTGCCCAACTTTCACTCTTCTAGGTTCAAGCGTTCGTTTCCAGTAACACTTTGAATTTTTAGGTTTCACTCTGTTTTCTGCTATATAGATAGAAGTGTTTGAAACTCTAAATCAAACACGGTTTGTGCTAGCTCCGTGAAACTTGACCAAATGAAGTAGTTCTAAGTTCTATCTCTATGGTTTGTTTCCTATTGAAGTACCCCATGCAGAGACTGGCGAAAAACACTTTCGTTTGAAAGGGGTTGCCAAGCTTCCAAAAAACTACTAGTTTGCTGAAATCTCAGCAAACATTTTTTCACCAAATCTTGATGATACTTGGTGGTAATGATCAGTTCACTAATCCCACTTTCCTGCCCAACTTTCACTCTTCTAGGTTCAAGCGTTCGTTTCCAGTAACACTTTGAATTTTTGGGTTTCACTCTGTTTTCTGCTATATAGATAGAAGTGTTTGAAACTCTAAATCAAACACGGTTTGTGCTAGCTCCTTGAAACTTGACCAAATGAAGTAGTTCTAAGTTCTATCTCTATGGTTTGTTTCCTCTTGAAATACCCCATGCAGAGACTGGCGAAAAACACTTTCGTTTGAAAGGGGTTGCCAATCTTCCAAAAAACTACTAGTTTGCTGAAATCTCAGCAAACATTTTTTCACAAAATCTTGATGATACTTGGTGGTAATGATCAGTTCACTAATCCCACTTTCCTGCCCAACTTTCACTCTTCTAGGTTCAAGCGTTCGTTTCCAGTAACACTTTGAATTTTTAGGTTTCACTCTGTTTTCTGCTATATAGATAGATGTGTTTGAAACTCTAAATCAAACACGGTTTGTGCTAGCTCCGTGAAACTTGACCAAATGAAGTAGTTCTAAGTTCTATCTCTATGGTTTGTTTCCTATTGAAGTACCCCATGCAGAGACTGGCGAAAAACACTTTCGTTTGAAAGGGGTTGCCAAGCTTCCAAAAAACTACTAGTTTGCTGAAATCTCAGCAAACATTTTTTCACCAAATCTTGATGATACTTGGTGGTAATGATCAGTTCACTAATCCCACTTGGCTGCCCGACTTTCACTCTTCTAGGTTCAAGCGTTCGTTTCCAATAACACTTTGAAATTTTAGGTTTCACTCTGTTTTCTGCTATATAGATAGATGTGTTTGAAACTCTAAATCAAACACGGTGTGTGCTAGCTCCTTGAAACTTGACCAAATGAAGTAGTTCTAAGTTCTATCTCTATGGTTTGTTTCCTCTTGAAGTACCCCATGCAGAGACTGGCGAAAAACACTTTCGTTTGAAAGGGGGTGCCAAGCTCCCAAAAAACTACTAGTTTGCTGAAATCTCAGCAAACCTTTTTTCACCAAATCTTGATGATACTTGGTGGTAATGATCAGTTCACTAATCCCACTTGGCTGCCCAATTTTTTTCTTCTATGTTGAAGCATTCGTTTCCAGTAACAGTTTGAATTTTTAGGTTTCACTCTGTTTTCTCATACATAGATAGCTGTGTTTGGAAATCTAAATCAAACACGGTTTGTGCTAGCTCCTTGAAACTTGACCAAATGAAGTAGTTCTAAGTTCTATCTCTATGGTTTGTTTCCTCTTGAAATACCCCATGCAGAGACTGGTGAAAAACACTTTCGTTTGAAAGGGTTTGCCAAGCTTCCAAAAATCTACTAGTTTGCTGAAATCTCAGCAAACATTTTTTCACCAAATCTTGATGATACTTGGTGGTAATGATCAGTTCACTAATCCCACTTGGCTGCCCAATTTTTATTCTTCTAGGTTGAAGCATTCGTTTCCAGTAACAGTTTGAATTTTTAGGTTTCACTCTGTTTTCTCATACATAGATAGCTGTGTTTGGAATTCTAAAACAAACACGGTTTGTGCTAGCTCCTTGAAACTTGACCAAATGAAGTAGTTCTAAGTTCTATCTCTATGGTTTGTTTCCTCTTGAAGTACCCCATGCAGAGACTGGCGAAAAACACTTTCGTTTGAAAGGGGTTGCCAATCTTCCAAAAAACTACTAGTTTGCTGAAATCTCAGCAAACATTTTTTCACCAAATCTTGATGATAGTTGGTGGTAATGATCAGTTCACTAATCTCACTTGGCTGCCCAACTTTCACTCTTCTAGGTTCAAGCGTTCGTTTCCAGTAACACTTTGAATTTTTAGGTTTCACTCTGTTTTCTGCTATATAGATAGATGTGTTTGAAACTCTAAATCAAACAGGGTTTGTGCTAGCTCCTTGAAACTTGACCAAATGAAGTAGTTCTAAGTTCTATCTCTATGGTTTGTTTCCTCTTGAAGTACCCCATGCGGAGACTGGTGAAAAACAGTTTCGTTTGAAAGGGTTTGCAAAGCTTCCAAAAAACTACTAGTTTGCTGAAATCTCAGCAAACCTTTTTTCACCAAATCTTGATGATACTTGGTGGTAATGATCAGTTCACTAATCTCACTTGGCTGCCCAACTTTCACTCTTCTAGGTTCAAGCATTCGTTTCCAGTAACACTTTGAATTTTTAGGTTTCACTCTGTTTTCTGCTATATAGATAGATGTGTTTGAATCTCTAAATCAAACACGGTTTGTGCTAGCTCCTTGAAACTTGACCAAATGAAGTAGTTCTAAGTTCTATCTCTATGGTTTGTTTCTTCTTGAAGTACCCCATGCAGAGACTGGCGAAAAACACTTTCGTTTGAAAGGGGTTGCCAAGCTTCCAAAAAACTACTAGTTTGCTGAAATCTCAGCAAACATTTTTTCACCAAATCTTGATGATACTTGGTGGTAATAATCAGTTCACTAATCCCACTTGGCTGCCCAACTTTCACTCTTCTAGGTTCAAGCGTTCGTTTCCAGTAACACTTTGAATTTTTAGGTTTCACTCTGTTTTCTGCTATATAGATAGATGTGTTTGAAACTCTAAATCAAACACGGTTTGTGCTAGCTCCTTGAAACTTGACCAAATGAAGTAGTTCTAAGTTCTATCTCTATGGTTTGTTTCCTCTTGAAATACCCCATGCAGAGACTGGCGAAAAACACTTTCGTTTGAAAGGGGTTGCCAAGCTTCCAAAAAACTACTAGTTTGCTGAAATCTCAGCAAACATTTTTTCACAAAATCTTGATGATACTTGGTGGTAATGATCAGTTCACTAATCCCACTTTCCTGCCCAACTTTCCCTCTTCTAGGTTCAAGCGTTCGTTTCCAGTAACACTTTGAATTTTTAGGTTTCACTCTGTTTTCTGCTATATAGATAGATGTGTTTGAATCTCTAAATCAAACACGGTTTGTGCTAGCTCCTTGAAACTTGACCAAATGAAGTAGTTCTAAGTTCTATCTCTATGGTTTGTTTCCTCTTGAAGTACCCCATGCAGAGACTGGTGAAAAACACTTTCGTTTGAAAGGGGTTGCCAAGCTTCCAAAAATCTACTAGTTTGCTGAAATCTCAGCAAACATTTTTTCACCAAATCTTGATGATACTTGGTGGTAATGATCAGTTCACTAATCCCACTTGGCTGCCCAATTTTTATTCTTCTAGGTTGAAGCATTCGTTTCCAGTAACAGTTTGAATTTTTAGGTTTCACTCTGTTTTCTCATACATAGATAGCTGTGTTTGGAATTCTAAATCAAACACGGTTTGTGCTAGCTCCTTGAAACTTGACCAAATGAAGTAGTTCTAAGTTCTATCTCTATGGTTTTTTTCCTCTTGAAGTACCCCATGCAGAGACTGGCGAAAAACACTTTCGTTTGAAAGGGGTTGCCAAGCTTTCAAAAAACTATTAGTTTGCTGAAATCTCAGCAAACATGTTTTTAAACAAATCTTGATGATACTTGGTGGTAATGATCAGTTCACTAATCCCACTTGGATACCCAATTTTTATTCTTCTAGGTTGAAGCATTCGTTTCCAGTAACAGTTTGAATTTTTAGGATTCACTCTGTTTTCTCATACATAGATAGCTGTGTTTGGAATTCTAAATCAAACACGGTTTGTGCTAGCTCCTTGAAACTTGACCAAATGAAGTAGTTCTAAGTTCTATCTCTATGGTTTGTTTCTTCTTGAAGTACCCCATGCAGAGACTGGCGAAAAACACTTTCGTTTGAAAGGGGTTGCCAAGCTTCCAAAAAACTACTAGTTTGCTGAAATCTCAGCAAACCTTTTTTCACCAAATCTTGATGATCCTTGGTGGTAATGATCAGTTCACTAATCCCACTTGGCTGCCCAACTTTCACTCTTCTAGGTTCAAGCGTTCGTTTCCAGTAACACTTTGAATTTTTAGGTTTCACTCTGTTTTCTGCTATATAGATAGATGTGTTTGAAACTCTAAATCAAACACGGTGTGTGCTAGCTCCTTGAAACTTGACCAAATGAAGTAGTTCTAAGTTCTATCTCTATGGTTTGTTTCCTCTTGAAGTACCCCATGCAGAGACTGGTGAAAAACACTTTCGTTTGAAAGGGGTTGCCAAGCTTCCAAAAAACTGCTAGTTTGCTGAAATCTCAGCAAACCTTTTTTCACCAAATCTTGATGATACTTGGTGGTAATGATCAGTTCACTAATCCCACTTGGCTGCCCAATTTTTATTCTTCTAGGTTGAAGCATTCGTTTCCAGTAACAGTTTGAATTTTTAGGTTTCACTCTGTTTTCTCATACATAGATAGCTGTGTTTGGAAATCTAAATCAAACACGGTTTGTGCTAGCTCCTTGAAACATGACCAAATGAAGTAGTTCTAAGTTCTATCTCTATGGTTTGTTTCCTCTTGAAATACCCCATGCAGAGACTGGTGAAAAACAGTTTCGTTTGAAAGGGTTTGCAAAGCTTCCAAAAAACTACTAGTTTGCTGAAATCTCAGCAAACCTTTTTTCACCAAATCTTGATGATACTTGGTGGTAATGATCAGTTCACTAATCTCACTTGGCTGCCCAACTTTCACTCTTCTAGGTTCAAGCATTCGTTTCCAGTAACACTTTGAATTTTTAGGTTTAACTCTGTTTTCTGCTATATAGATAGATGTGTTTGAATCTCTAAATCAAACACGGTTTGTGCTAGCTCCTTGAAACTTGACCAAATGAAGTAGTTCTAAGTTCTATCTCTATGGTTTGTTTCTTCTTGAAGTACCCCATGCAGAGACTGGCGAAAAACACTTTCGTTTGAAAGGGGTTGCCAAGCTTCCAAAAAACTACTAGTTTGCTGAAATCTCAGCAAACATTTTTTCACCAAATCTTGATGATACTTGGTGGTAATGATCAGTTCACTAATCCCACTTGGCTGCCCAACTTTCACTCTTCTAGGTTCAAGCGTTCGTTTCCAGTAACACTTTGAATTTTTAGGTTTCACTCTGTTTTCTGCTATATAGATAGATGTGTTTGAAACTCTAAATCAAACACGGTTTGTGCTAGCTCCTTGAAACTTGACCAAATGAAGTAGTTCTAAGTTCTATCTCTATGGTTTGTTTCCTCTTGAAATACCCCATGCAGAGACTGGCGAAAAACACTTTCGTTTGAAAGGGGTTGCCAAGCTTCCATAAAACTACTAGTTTGCTGAAATCTCAGCAAACATTTTTTCACCAAATCTTGATGATACTTGGTGGTAATGATCAGTTCACTAATCCCACTTTCCTGCCCAACTTTCACTCTTCTAGGTTCAAGCGTTCGTTTCCAGTAACACTTTGAATTTTTAGGTTTCACTCTGTTTTCTGCTAGATAGATAGATGTGTTTGAAACTCTAAATCAAACACGGTGTGTGCTAGCTCCTTGAAACTTGACCAAATGAAGTAGTTCTAAGTTCTATCTCTATGGTTTGTTTCCTCTTGAAGTACCCCATGCAGAGACTGGCGAAAAACACTTTCGTTTGAAAGGGGTTGCCAAGCTTCCAAAAAACTACTAGTTTGCTGAAATCTCAGCGAACATTTTTTCACCAAATCTTGATGATACTTGGTGGTAATGATCAGTTCATTAATCCCACTTGGCTGCCCAATTTTTATTCTTCTAGGTTGAAGCATTCGTTTCGAGTAACAGTTTGAATTTTTAGGTTTCACTCTGTTTTCTCATACATAGATAGCTGTGTTTGGAATTCTAAATCAAACACGGTTTGTGCTAGCTCCTTGAAACTTGACCAAATGAAGTAGTCTTAATTCTATCTCTATGGTTTGTTTCCTCTTGAAGTACCCCATGCAGAGACTGGCGAAAAACACTTTCGTTTGAAAGGGGTTGCCAAGCTTCCAAAAAACTACTAGTTTGCTGAAATCTCAGCAAACATTTTTCACCAAATCTTGATGATACTTGGTGGTAATGATCAGTTCACTAGTCTCACTTGGCTGCCCAACTTTCACTCTTCTAGGTTCAAGCGTTCGTTTCCAGTAACACTTTGAATTTTTAGGTTTCACTCTGTTTTCTGCTATATAGATAGATGTGTTTGAAACTCTAAATCAAACACGGTTTGTGCTAGCTCCTTGAAACTTGACCAAATGAAGTAGTTCTAAGTTCTATCTCTATGGTTTGTTTCTTCTTGAAGTACCCCATGCAGAGACTGGCGAAAAACACTTTCGTTTGAAAGGGGTTGCCAAGCTTCCAAAAAACTACTAGTTTGCTGAAATCTCAGCAAATATTTTTTCACCAAATCTTGATGATACTTGGTGGTAATGATCAGTTCACTAATCCCACTTGACTGCCCAACTTTCACTCTTCTAGGTTCAAGCGTTCGTTTCCAGTAACACTTTGAATTTTTAGGTTTCACTCTGTTTTCTGCTATATAGATAGAAGTGTTTGAAACTCTAAATCAAACACGGTTTGTGCTAGCTCCGGGAAACTTGACCAAATGAAGTAGTTCTAAGTTCTATCTCTATGGTTTGTTTCCTCTTGAAGTACCCCATGCAGAGACTGGCGAAAAACACTTTCGTTTGAAAGGGGTTGCCAAGCTTCCAAAAAACTACTAGTTTGCTGAAATCTCAGCGAACATTTTTTCACCAAAACTTGATGATAATTGGTGGTAATGATCAGTTCACTCATCCCACTTGGCTGCCCAATTTTTCTTCTTCTAGGTTGAAGCATTCGTTTCCAGTAACAGTTTGAATTTTTAGGTTTCACTCTGTTTTCTCATACATAGATAGCTGTGTTTGGAATTCTAAATCAAACACGGTTTGTGCTAGCTCCTTGAAACTTGACCAAATGAAGTAGTCTTAATTCTATCTCTATGGTTTGTTTCCTCTTGAAGTACCCCATGCAGAGACTGGCGAAAAACACTTTCGTTTGAAAGGGGTTGCCAAGCTTCCAAAAAACTACTAGTTTGCTGAAATCTCAGCAAACATTTTTTCACCTAATCTTGATGATACTTGGTGGTAATGATCAGTTCACTAATCTCACTTGGCTGCCCAACTTTCACTCTTCTAGGTTCAAGCGTTCGCTTCCAGTAACACTTTGAATTTTTAGGTTTCACTCTGTTTTCTGCTATATAGATAGATGTGTTTGAAACTCTAAATCAAACACGGTTTGTGCTAGCTCCTAGAAACTTGACCAAATGAAGTAGTTCTAATTTCTATCTCTATGGTTTGTTTCCTCTTGAAGTACCCCATGCAGAGACTGGCGAAAAACACTTTCGTTTGAAAGGGGTTGCCAAGCTTCCAAAAAACTACTAGTTTGCTGAAATCTCAGCAAACATTTTTTCACCAAATCTTGATGATACTTGGTGGTAATGATCAGTTCACTAATCTCACTTGGCTGCCCAACTTTCACTCTTCTAGGTTCAAGCGTTCGTTTCCAGTAACACTTTGAATTTTTAGGTTTCACTCTGTTTTCTGCTATATAGATAGATGTGTTTGAAACTCTAAATCAAACACGGTTTGTGCTAGCTCCTTGAAACTTGACCAAATGAAGTAGTTCTAAGTTCTATCTCTATGGTTTGTTTCCTCTTGAAGTACCCCATGCAGAGACTGGCGAAAAACACTTTCGTTTGAAAGGGGTTGCCAAGCTTCCAAAAAACTACTAGTTTGCTGAAATCTCAGCAAACATTTTTTCACCAAATCTTGATGATACTTGGTGGTAATGATCAGTTCACTAATCCCACTTGGCTGCCCAACTTTTACTCTTCTAGTTTCAAGCGTTCGTTTCCAGTAACCCTTTGAATTTTTATGTTTCACTCTGTTTTCTGCTATATAGATAGAGGTGTTTGAAACTCTAAATCAATCACGGTTTGTGCTAGCTCCGTGAAACTTGACCAAATGAAGTAGTTCTAAGTTCTATCTCTATGGTTTGTTTCCTCTTGAAGTACCCCATGCAGAGACTGGAGAAAAACACTTTCGTTAGAAAGGGGTTGCCAAGCTTCCAAAAAACTACTAGTTTGCTGAAATCTCAGCGAACATTTTTTCACCAAATCTTGATGATACTTGGTGGTAATGATCAGTTCACTCATCCCACTTGGCTGCCCAATTTTTCTTCTTCTAGGTTGAAGCATTCGTTTCCAGTAACAGTTTGAATTTTTAGGTTTCACTCTGTTTTCTCATACATAGATAGCTGTGTTTGGAATTCTAAATCAAACACGGTTTGTGCTAGCTCCTTGAAACTTGACCAAATGAAGTAGTCTTAATTCTATCTCTATGGTTTGTTTCCTCTTGAAGTACCCCATGCAGAGACTGGCAAAAAACACTTTCGTTTGAAAGGGGTTGCCATGCTTCCAAAAAACTACTAGTTTGCTGAAATCTCAGCAAACATTTTTTCACCTAATCTTGATGATACTTGGTGGTAATGATCAGTTCACTAATCTCACTTGGCTGCCCAACTTTCACTCTTCTAGGTTCAAGCGTTCGTTTCCAGTAACACTTTGAATTTTTAGGTTTCACTCTTTTTTCTGCTATATAGATAGATGTGTTTGAAACTCTAAATCAAACACGGTTTGTGCTAGCTCCTTGAAACTTGACCAAATGAAGTAGTTCTAATTTCTATCTCTATGGTTTGTTTCCTCTTGAAGTACCCCATGCAGAGACTGGTGAAAAACACTTTCGTTTGAAAGGGGTTGCCAAGCTTCCAAAAAACTACTAGTTTGCTGAAATCTCAGCAAACCTTTTTTCACCAAATCTTGATGATACTTTGTGGTAATGATCAGTTCACTAATCTCACTTGGCTGCCCAACTTTCACTCTTCTAGGTTCAAGCATTTGTTTCCAGTAACACTTTGAATTTTTAGGTTTCACTCTGTTTTCTGCTATATAGATAGATGTGTTTGAATCTCTAAATCAAACACGGTTTGTGCTAGCTCCTTGAAACTTGACCAAATGAAGTAGTTCTAAGTTCTATCTCTATGGTTTGTTTCTTCTTGAATTACCCCATGCAGAGACTGGCGAAAAACACTTTCGTTTGAAAGGGGTTGCCAAGCTTCCAAAAAACTACTAGTTTGCTGAAATCTCAGCAAACATTTTTTCACCAAATCTTGATGATACTTGGTGGTAATGATCAGTTCACTAATTTCACTTGGCTGCCCAACTTTCACTCTTCTAGGTTCAAGCGTTCGTTTCCAGTAACACTTTGAATTTTTAGGTTTCACTCTGTTTTCTGCTATATAGATAGATGTGTTTGAAACTCTAAATCAAACACGGTGTGTGCTAGCTCCTTGAAACTTGACCAAATGAAGTAGTTCTAAGTTCTATCTCTATGGTTTGTTTCCTCTTGAAGTACCCCATGCAGAGACTGGCGAAAAACACTTTCGTTTGAAAGGGGTTGCCAAGCTTCCAAAAAACTACTAGTTTGCTGAAATCTCAGCAAACATTTTTTCACCAAATCTTGATGATACTTGGTGGTAATGATCAGTTCACTAATCCCACTTGGCTGCCCAACTTTCACTCTTCTAGTTTCCAGCGTTCGTTTCCAGTAACACTTTGAATTTTTAGGTTTCACTCTGTTTTCTGCTATATAGATAGATGTGTTTGAAACTCTAAATCAAACACGGTGTGTGCTAGCTCCTTGAAACTTGACCAAATGAAGTAGTTCTAAGTTCTATCTCTATGGTTTGTTTCCTCTTGAAGTACCCCATGCAGAGACTGGCCAAAAACACTTTCGTTTGAAAGGGGTTGCCAAGCTTCCAAAAAACTACTAGTTTGCTGAAATCTCAGCAAACATTTTTTCACCAAATCTTGATGATACTTGGTGGTAATGATCAGTTCACTAAGCCAACTTGGCTGCCCAATTTTTACTCTTCTAGGTTCAAGCGTTCGTTTCCAGTAACACTTTGAATTTTTAGGTTTCACTCTGTTTTCTGCTATATAGATAGATGTGTTTGAAATTCTACATCAAACACGGTTTGTGCTAGCTCCTTGAAACTTGACCAAATGAAGTAGTTCTAAGTTCTATCTCTATGGTTTGTTTCCTCTTGAAGTACCCCATGCAGAGACTGGCGAAAAACACTTTCGTTTGAAAGGGGTTGCCAAGCTTCCAAAAACTATTAGTTTGCTGAAATCTCAGCAAACATTGTTTCAAAAAATCTTGATGATACTTGGTGGTAATGATCAGTTCACTAATCCCACTTGGATACCCAATTTTTATTCTTCTAGGTTGAAGCATTCGTTTCCATTAACAGTTTGAATTTTTAGGATTCACTCTGTTTTCTCATACATAGATAGCTGTGTTTGGAATTCTAAATCAAACACTGTGTGTGCTAGCTCCTTGAAACTTTACCAAATGAAGTAGTTCTAAGTTCTATCTCTATGGTTTGTTTCCTCTTGAAGTACCCCATGCAGAGACTGGCGAAAAACACTTTCGTTTGAAAGGGGTTGCCAAGCTTCCAAAAAACTACTAGTTTGCTGAAATCTCAGCAAACATTTTTTCACCAAATCTTGATGATACTTGGTGGTAATGATCAGTTCACTAATCCCACTTGGCTGCCCAACATTCACTCTTCTAGGTTCAAGCGTTCGTTTCCAGTAACACTTTGAATTTTTAGGTTTCACTCTGTTTTCTGCTATATAGATAGATGTGTTTGAAACTCTAAATCAAACACGGTGTGTGCTAGCTCCTTGAAACTTGACCAAATGAAGTAGTTCTAAGTTCTATCTCTATGGTTTGTTTCCTCTTGAAGTACCCCATGCAGAGACTGGCCAAAAACACTTTCGTTTGAAAGGGGTTGCCAAGCTTCCAAAAAACTACTAGTTTGCTGAAATCTCAGCAAACATTTTTTCACCAAATCTTGATGATACTTGGTGGTAATGATCAGTTCACTAT